>NC_052051.1:0-115523 GCF_903992535.2 Arvicola amphibius
ATGAGAAAATTAATTAATATAAAACAAGGCACTTCATCTATTTTGCTAACTTAATATTATTCATATAAAAAAACTGCATAATTCTCTTCAGTGCTTTAGTATATCAAATCTTCTTTCTCTTCCTCTCTCCCTTCTCCTCTTCCTTTCATTGTCTTTCCTCTCTTCCCCCCTCTCTTCCTTCTCCTCCTCTGGTTCCTTTTCCTCTCTTTCTCTCTCCAATTTTCCCTCTTTTGCTTCTTCCTCCCTCCCTTTCTATGGTCTTGGGAGTTTTCACATGTAGGTAAGCTAGCTTTGAACTCAACAGCCTTCTGCCTCAGCCTCCCACCTGTTGGAATTATAGGCATCTCCCACATTTCTTCACTGAATTTCCCTCCTACCTTTTCTTGTTTTGGATGATCAACTGATATACAGATTCTTTTTGCCAATCTATTAATTGATTTTCTTAGGCTCTTTGCTGTTTATGAACTTCTGTCATAAAATTTATTCTTTTCTAAGAACTGTTTTAACATTGTCCTGCTCTTATAAGTGACATGTAATAGTCATGTAATAGTCATGTAATAGTCATGTAATAGCCCATGAAGGGAGCAGGGCTGAGCCAGAGACATCTGTGAAACTGGACCTAAGCCAGGGGCCTCTGAGGGAGTAAGCCTGAGCTAGGGACATCTGCAGGAACAAGCCCAAGTCAGCAACCTCCACAGGGCAGGTACAAGGGAGTGACTGCCAAACAAGCAGGCCTGAATCAGAGATCTCTGCGGTACCAGACCTGAGCCAGAAGCCTCTGTGGGAGCAGGCCTGAGCCAGCTATCTTTGTGGGAGCAGGCCTGAGCCAGCAGCCTCTGTGGTACCAGGCCTGAGTCAGCAGCCTCTGTGGGAGCAGGTCTGAGCCAGCTACCTCTGCTGGAGTAGGCCTGAGAAAGCGACCTCTTCAGGAACATGTGTGAGAGATCAACCGCCAGGAGAGCAGGCTCAAGTCAGATACCTCTATGAGGCCAGCCAAGGTCAGGGATCTTCACAGAGGCAGGCCCGAGCCAAAGACATTTGTGGGAACAAGCCCAAGACAGCAACCTCTGCCAGAGCAGAGCCCAAGCAAGTGACCTCTTGAACTCAACTCACCTATAAAAAGATACAGGCTAACAGATTGGATATTGAAACAGAATCTATCCTTCTGCCGCATATAAGAAACATACCTCAACCTCAGAGACAAACATTGTCTCAGAGTAAAAGGTTGGGAAAAAATTGTCCAATCAAATGGATCTAAGAAACAAGCTGGTGTAGCTATCCTATTATCTAACAAAATAGACGTTAAACTAAAATCAATCAAAAGAGACAAAGAAGGACATTTCATATTAGTTTCAGGAAAAATCCATCAAAAGAAAATCTTAATACTGAACATCTATGCCCCAAATAGAAGGGTACCATCATATCTAAAAGAAACACTACTAAAGCTTAAATCACACATTAAACCCTACACACTAATAGTGGGAGACTTCAACACCCCACTTTCTCCACTGGACAGATCTGTAAGACAGAAAATTAACAGAGAAATAAGAGAACTAACAGATGCTATGACTCAAATGGACTTAAGAGACATCTATGGAACATTCCATCCAAACATAAAAGAATATACCTTCTTTTCAGCACTTCATGGAAACTTCTCAAAAATTGACAACATACTAAGTAACAAAGCAAATCTCAACTGATTAAAAAACGGAATAACCCCATGTATCTTATTAGATCACCATTGTAGTAAGAGGGGCTGCTTGTTGGTCCCCAGCTGCTCAGATCCCCGAAGTAATCACACAGAAATCATATTAATTACATCACTGCTTTGTCCAGTAGCTCTAGCTTCTTATTGGCTAATTTTTACATATTAATTTAACCCATTTCTATTAATTTGTGTTTTGTCATGTGACAGTGGCTTACTGGCAAAGTTTCAGCATGTCTGATTCTGACGGTGGCTCCATGGCTTCTTTCTGACTCCACCATTCTTTCTCCCAGCATACAGCCTAGCTTTTTCTGCCTAGTTCTGTTCTATTCTTGCCATAGGATCAAAGCAGTTCTTTATTCATTAACCAATAAAAACAACATATAAACAGAAGGACTTCCCACACCACACATGGCTTAAAATTAGAATGAAACAGCAACCCTAATTTCAGAAAGCACACAAACACATGCAAATTAAACAATGCTCACCTGAATTACAAATGGGTCAAGGAAAAAATAAAGGAAGAAATAAAGACTTTCTAAAATTCAATGGAAATGATCACACAACATACCCAAATTTATGGGACACAATGAAAGCAGTGTAAAGAGGAAAGTTCATAGCACTAAATGTCTACATAAAGAAGCTGGAAAAAATCCCACACTAGTGAGTTAACAGAACACCTGAACACTCTAGAACAAAAAGAAGCAAACTTACCCAGAAGGACTAGACAGCAGGAAATAATCAAATTGAGAGCTGAAATTAGCAAATAGAAGCTGATATGGGATTTCCCTCTGTATGCTGTGAATACCATTGGTTAATAAGGAAACTGACTTGGCCTGATAGGGTGGAACAAAACTAGGTGAGGAAAACTAAACTGAATGCTGGTAGAAGAAAGACAGTCAGAGGAGAAGCCATGAAGCCACCAGCAGAGACAGATGTGTTAAAACTTCGCTGGTGAAAGAACAAATAATCCAATAAAAGATGGGGTACAGATATAAACAGAGAACTCTCAACAGAGGAATCTAAAATGGTTGAAAGATACTTAAGGAAATGCTCAACATCCTTAGCCATCAGAGAAATGCAAATCAAAACAACTCTGAGATTCCATCTTATACCTGTAAGAATGGCCAAGACCAAAAACACTAATGGCAACTATGCTTGGAAGGATGTGAGGTAATGGAAACACTCTTCTCTTGCTGGTGGAAGTGCAAACTGGTACACTCACTTTGGAAATCAGTATGACAATTTCTCTGAAAATTAGGAATCAGCCTACCTTAATATCCACAAATACCACTTTTGGACATAACCCAAAGGATGCTCAATTATACCACAAGGACATGTGCTCAACTATGTTCATATCAGCATTGTTTGTCATAGCTAGAACCTGGAAACAACATAAAGACCCCTTGACCAAAAGTGGATAAAGAGGATGTGGTATATTTACACAATAAAATACTATACAGTGAAAAAAACAAAATGGCATCTTGAAATTTGTGGGTAAATGGATAGATCTAGAAAACACCATATTGAGTGAGGTAGCCCACACCCCAAAAGACCAATATAATATGTATTTACTCATAAGTGTTTTTGAGACATAAAGCAAAGAAAAAACAGCCTACAGTTCACAATCCAGAGAACATTGACAGCAAAGAGGACCCTAATAGAGACATAAGTTGGTGTGGAAAGTCCTGTTTATGTGTTGTTTTTATTGGTTAATAAAGAAGCTGCCCTTATCCAATGGCTTAACAGAATACAGAGAGCAGAAGAGAGAGAAAGAGAGAGAGAGAGAGAAAGAGAGAGAGAGAGAGAGAGAGAGAGAGAGAGAGAGAGAGAGAGAGAGAGAGAAGGCTGAGTCAGAGAGACACCATGTAGCCCCACCAGAGACAGACACCAGATGAAACTTTATCCAGGAAGCCACAGCCACATGGCAATACACAGATTAATAGAAATGGGTTAAGATTCAGCCAGAAATATGCTTAATCTATTGGCCAAATAGTATTGCAAATAATATAATTTCTGTGCAATTATTTCATATTCTGGCAACTGGGAATGAACTAACATCCTCCCCCAACAATACATGGATCTAATCTACAAGAGGAAAATATATAGTTCAATAAAAACAATTAAAAAAAAGATTCATAAATCCTAAAGAAAAACAAGTTTTAATAGATGTATAGAGTGTTTTTACCACTAATAAAATGATCTTAATATGTGTCTTTTTTTTTCTTTTTTTAAAGACAGGATTTCTCTGTAGCTTTGGAGTCTGTCCTGGAACTAGCTCTTGTAGACCAGGCTGGACTCAAACTCACAGACATTCGCCTGCCTCTGTCTCTCAAGTGCCAGCATTAAAGGCATGTGCCACCACTGCCTGGCTTAATATGTGTCATTTCTTAACTTTTCTTCAATCCTCGTTTCATAGATGAAGTAACTGAGGTTCTGCAAGATTTTGTGTCCATGTTTTCCATGCCTGCAAGTCCGTTCCTGGACATGACTCTTATCCTCACCCAGTGTTACACTCAGCATCCTGACCTTCACAGTCTTTAAAGGAACCTTAACATTTTTTTCAACCTAAACTCTAGCCTTATCCCCAGTTATTGCAATGCTACTGCCAGTCTGATTCACTTGAGTTTTGCTTTCTTTAAGTCACTGACTTTCCTACTGCCCAGAATGTTTTAACTGTTTTATGCCTTCCTCCAAAGCCATCCTGGTGAGTATTCCTCAATTTTCAAGTTTGGTTTACTTTCATGTGTAAATTGAAAGTATTTTTGCATTTTTAATTTTTAGTGATTTTGTTTTCCTTACCAATGATACCCTGAGCTAGATAGTCACGTAGGTACTTATTAGTCTTACTAGTCTTCCTATTCCTCATAGCACTTAATTCAAATTTTGTTACATGTATGACCCGCAACATTAGGTTTAATTTGTGATTAAAATCTGGCACGAGAAGATAAGTATACAGGGCTTCATTATGAAGTTCAGTGGGGTATTTGTTTGTTTTAAAAAAGGAACTTGTCTTGACTGGCCTCAAGCTCTATCTTCCTGCCTCAGTCTCCTAAGGACTAACATTGCAGATATGTAGCACCATGAAGCCTTCTCTACTTTCTTATTCCTGGGAATGAGAGTTTTTAAAATCAATTCTCACTGAAGTAGAACAGAATCAACAGTCATATGTCAAATACCAAGAATCCAAACCTGGAATTAAGTGCTATTTTAGGACTTATGATCTAGTAGAATGAGAAAATCTCATTCATGTTGTGTAGGCATTGTGATTCAGAAATAATTTCAGAGTTCACAAAACATTTCCAGGTATTTTTGGTCCCTTCCTAAATTGGGAGATAAACCCAAGAAGCAAAATCTAAGTATCAGATAAGGAAGTTCCAAAGCTACTGTTAAGAAGGAAGCTTAGTAGTAAAGTGTTTGCCTGGCATGTGTTTAGTATGTTCCAGGCTGAGGGTTCAAGTCCCAGTAGTACAAAAAAGAAAGGAAGCATTCTCTCTCTCTCTCTCTCTCTCTCTCTCTCTCTCTCTCTCTCTCTCTCTCTCTCTCTCTCTTTCTCTCTCTGTGTGTGTGTCTCTCTCTGTCTCTCTGTCTCTGTCTCTCTGTCTCTGTCTCTCTCTCTCTCTCTCTCTTCCCTCCCCCCACATACCATACCGTAAAATAGCTTATGTATAGAAGATGGTTGTAGTTGAAATTTTTGGGGGGTCACCAGCCAGCTCCCAAATAAAGACTCTGAAGCTTATTATTAATTATGAATCCTCAGCCTTAGCTCAGGCTTCTTCCACTGTCTTGTTTACCTTAATTTAACCTGTTTCTATTCATCTACATTTTGCTTTGGGGCTTTTTACCTTTTCTTTCTGTATATCCTACTTTCCTGCTTCCTCTGTGTCTGTCTGTCTGGTCCCTGGCATGTCCCTGACATCTCTTTTTCTTTCTTCCTTCAAGCTTAAATTCTTCCTCTATTTATTCCTTCTGTCTGGAATTCCCACTTATACGTCCTCCTTTGCTATTGACTGTTCAACTTTTTATTAGAACAATCAGGTGCCTTAGTCAGGCAAGGTAAAACAGCAACACATCCTTACATACTTAAACAATTATTCTGCAAAATAAATAAATGCAACACATCTTTACATAGTTAAACAAATGTGGCATAAAGCAAATATTCCACAACAGATAGTATTTTATTTCTTCATGTAACACTTCAGTCTGTGGTAGGAAATGTAAGTGAGGTGTGGAGGCCTGAAAATGTAAGCTTATTTCCACATTGACCAAAGGTCAGAGAGTTGGAACTTACCTCTAGTTCCTTCAAGGTTATTGTGCTCTACCTCAAACAAAGGTCCCACCTAGGTGTAGAGAGTTCTGCTCTTTCAAGGTTATTGTCAACAGGTGTGGCTAATAGCCAGCCCTTGTACTCCAGGAATAGAGAAGTAGTTTGTTTCTACCTCAAACAAGAGTCTAAGGATCCAATTAAGTTCCAATTCCCTATATGGAAATAACTTGGTATTCCACCCAAGGAGTGGTTTGTCTACAGAATGTTTTGATCTTGTGTGTGACAGTGACTTGTTTTGTTCTACCAACAGAATGTTTAACTATGAATGTAGCCCATGACCTTCAATTGGTATGTTCATTTCCTTGTATCATGTTAATGTAGTCTTTTGTCTTACTCCTACCTTTTGGGGGTATTTTAAGCAGTTGGAAATTAAATGTGGGCAAATTTTCAGTACTCACTGGGATTCCCTCCTGATGCCATCCTATATGTTTCTCCATTTTATTATTTTCATTTGTGTTTTCATATTCTTTACTATATTTCTAAATCTCTATGCCTCTACCCTGGTGAGAGATATTTTTGTTGAGGCTGGTCCCTGATGGTGAGGTTAATGTCTTTTGGCAGGTTATATATGCATATGTCATAGATGCTGTACAGGATTAGGTTCACTGCATATTAAGGATCACAAAGCTGAAGTTTGCCAATTCTGTGTCACCAGGGTTACTATAGCAAAGGGCCTCTGGAAGTAGGCTTGAAATGAGGGTTAAAAGGGAAACATATTTCCTAGGAAAATCAGGTAAAGGGAATTTGTGGTTGAAGGGATATGTATAAAAATGTTAAAAGCTTCTGACCCACAGGTTGAAAGATGGACAGGCAGAGGTCAGCTGACAGTTGAGTGGAAGCCACCAGTGTACCACGGAACAGCAACAGTGTTGCATATTCATCTAAAGAAAAAACAGAAGTAAGTGCTAGAATGCGGCACAATTGTGTCTAATGATTCAGGGAAAAGTCTTTGTAATAACAGTCTTCCTCCTATATGTATTTTTACTTTTTCACAAAAATATTTGTGTGTGTGTGTGCGTGCGTGTGTGTGTGTGTGTATGTGTGTCCACAGGTCAGAAGTGGGTATCCACTCCAAATGGTCCTGGAATTATAGACAGTAGTGAACTGATATGGGTGCTGGGAATTAAAACCTAGTCCTCTGCAAGAACTGCAAGTATTCTTAACTGCTGAGCCGTCTCTTTGGCCTCCATATTTTAAATGTAAAAGGAATCTGTATATGTGTATATACAATGAAAAATTTCCAATATTTCTTATCTGCCACATCACTTACACTTGTCTTCAGGTAATATATAATATTATATATTCTAATATATTGTTATAATAACTGTATTTAGTTTCTTTTAAATCATTACATATTCTTTGCATCTAGATAATAATATAACTTTTTTTTCAAAAATATAACACCTTTTAAGAATCTAAGACATATCATCCCACACATGGTCTTCTCTTTGCTTAGCTCACTTCATGAGAGCTAATCTTGGTAGTCTTTTCACTTCCACTATCCAGGAGTTTCTTATTTTAGTTTTCAGCTTTTCCAGCTGTAGAATATTCCATTATAAGTATAATGATCTATTCTGTCCCTTTAAGAGACAAGCCACACTCACCCCCCCCACACACACACACACGGAGGCAGGCAGATCTTCCTCCCTGCTTTTAGCCTGAATTTTTTCATTTTCTGTCTCCCTCTCTAAGAGGCAGCTTCTGCTTCTCCCTACTTCTCCCCTTCCCACTTCTGTCTCTCCCTTTCTCTCTTCCCCCTCTCTCTCCTTCCTTTTCTTCTCCCTTTCTCCCTTCCCCCTCCGTAACCCACTAAATAAATATCCAACCTCACTCTGAATGGTGTGCCTATCCATATCTCTGTCTCTTGCCTGCCACCACATGGTTCCCTGCCCAGGACCAGCTGCCTTCAGAGACTTGCGGTATGGTTTCATGGCATGCCCATCTGTTTGTCTCTCTTCATGGCCCACTGCAGCCATTCATGAAACTGTCATCCCTGCCTGGAACTGGCTGCTCTCAGGAGCTGGTGTTTGCTGCCTGCTGCCACATGGTCCACTGCCTCCACTCAGGGACCTGCACCAATCCCTGCCTAGGACTGTCTGCTCTTGGGACCAGCTGCCCACTGCTGCTGCTTAGGGACCTGCGGTGTTTCTGCCCCTGCAGCTGCTGTGGATCCAGGGATCCTGCAGTACTTTAATTAATCCATTACATTGGTGCTGTGCCATTACATTGGTCCTGGGACCCACTGCCCACTGCCACTGCTCAGGGACCTGCAGCATTTCTGCTGCTTCAGCTGCTTCAGCTGCTTCAGGTGCCAGGGATCCTGCAGCATTTTTAATTTTTCTGTTACAATAAGAATGTCCCCAAACTTAATTAACTTAATTAATGACTACAGAGGATCATTTGATTGGCACCTGTGGCGATTTGGATGAGAATGTTCCTTATAGGTTATGTCACTTGAATACTTGGTCCCTAAGATGGAGGATGGCAATATTAGAGGAACTTAAAGAGGTGTGACCTTGTTGTAAGAGGTACTTCCTGGGGGTGGGCTTTGAGGTTTCAAAGCCTCAGTGCCCTTTCTAGTTCTTTCTCATCTTCCTGTTTGGTGTTCAAAATGTTAAGTTCTCAACTTCAACTCTAGCTGTCATGCCTCTTCTCTGTCATCATGGGCTCATCTGTCTGGAACAAGAGGGTTAAATAAACCATTCCTTCTATAAGTTGCCTTGGTTGTGGCATTTTATTACAGCAGTAGAAAATTAGCTAACACAGCATCCATCTTTTGCTATTCCAAATAATAATACAATGAAGAGCATTTCCACATATGTCCTCTCACATGTGTGTAAGCCTCATGATGGAAGGTGAAACTTCTAGGCACTATTTTTATGCATTTGGAAATTTGATGGGTTCTGATCAACTGTCCTCTTTAAGGGTTTCTTATTTGCCTAACCATCTCCTTTTCTAGAATGAGAGTCCCTTTAAAGCAGGAATTATATCTTATCCATATCTTCTTCTTTGAACTTAGCCAGAAAGTGTTTAATGTATGTCAACTGCATTAGTTCCTACTTAAAGTTGGGAAAAGAGTGGAGATCAATTCCCTTTAGAGAGACCTAATGGTCAGGAATATAAAGTGGGCATCTTTCATTACCTTCCAAAAATTCATGTCAAGGAGAACAATGTGAAAATCCAATTTAGAGTATTGTCCACACCCCAGAGCCAGTGAACTCTTTCATTGTGTTCAGAAAAGTCTATTCATTACTGAACTTCAGGTATTGGCATCTCCACCTTGTCCTTTTCTAAGAGGTATGGCTATTTCCACAATTATTTGTAGTTGACATTATGATGAAAATAGTGTGTTGTTTTCAAGAGTAATAGTTTCCTTCTTTTGTTCCCAGGAAAGACTGACTTGCACTGACTCTCATGACTAGTTCATGTTTGAGTTAGTCAGGGTCAGACTTGGAATGGGTGAGTGTTTCTGACCACATTTGTCCAATGACACCCACAAGTCAGTACAATCCTGAATATGAAGACTTCCCAAAATTTTTTACTGGACAATTTTATTTTCTGTCTTCTAAAGTTACTTGAATGCTATGTATTCTTTGTAAGTGATTCTAAAACACTCTGCTGCTATCACATCAGAATAGGTTTAAAGACTACAGGCTTTAACACAGTTAAAAAAATTCAATCTTTGCTGAGTTAGCTTTTCCTCTGCAAAATGCACCTGCTTCAACATAGTACTGTGACAACACAGTTTTACCTTCCCTTCTTTATCCACAATTCACATAGTGCATACTCTGCAAATGTAAACAGAAGTCATTAAGTCCTTAACTTTCATCCCAGAAGATCCTCTTGATTGATTCTTAGCCCCGAGTTGGCTCAAAAGGTACCAGCATATTCACAAAAGCAACAAATACATTGCTTTCCAGAGCTGTTACTTCCTAACATCCTAGAAATGGACTAAGTAGGGCAGTCTGTGTTATTTCTATTAGTAAAACAGAATTGGTATCAAAACAGCACAGTTTGAGTCATGTATTTCTCTGTCTCTGTCTCTGTCTCTCTGTCTCTCTCTCTCTGTTTCTCTCTCTCTCTCTCTCTCTCTCTCTCTCTCTCTCTCTCTCTCTCTGTGTGTGTGTGTGTGTGTGTGTGTGTGTGTGTGTGTGTGTGTTGCTGGAGATGTTCCACACATGACTAGGCAAGTAGCAAGCACTCTATCACTGAGCCATATCTCACAATGTACCCTATGTCTCTAAGTAGAAATTAAGTGGAAAAAGAAATACTGATATCTCTATTTTCTGTTGTTGGTAGCCTGTAGGTTGCTCACAGCCAGTCTAAGCCTCAGTATACTCAGGTGTATGAGGACAAAAAGTTCTTAATTAAGGAGTTAGAGGTATGTTTCAGAGATTAAGAGTGCTTGCTGCTTTTGCAGAGAGCTATATGTAGGTTCTCAGCATATCAAGTGATGTGCAGCTTTCTACAACTACAGCTCTATGTCATCCATGCCCTCTTTTGACCTCTGTGGACACCAGTGCACATGTGGCGTACACATACCCAAAGGTACATATTTTAAAAACGCTTAAAAGGTTTTCTCATCTGGATTATTTTCGGCATCTATGATAACTCAAATGACGTTTGCTTTTGATGTCTGAATTTCTGGGTATCTCCCAATAGTTGTCTGTCACACAGATGTATGTAAGGTTGGAAGCAGTCCCCATAAGCTGTTATGACGTTCTGTTCTGTCAGCCCACCTTTCTGAGTTCTGAGTGTGTAGACAGATATCTGAAAATTCAATAATTGAAAAAAAGTGTACTGAGAAGAAAGAAAAATCGTGAGACATAATGATGATAAAGCAATGATGAACTGGGCAGCATTTCCTAACTAGGATACAGGGATGCCTTCACATGGTTCACTATCCCTTAGTGTTGTTTGTGAAGTTATGTGTGTGGGCACATGTACAGTTTTCTAAGAAGCATCATTCCTGAGGTCTCAAAAAGGGTCTGAAAACTTGCCTTGAAAATAAAGACATTAAATCCAGTTAGGTAACTGTTCTAGGCCAGATACATTTTACATAAATTTCTTTCTTCTCTTCCCTTTCCTTTTTCAATAAAATCTTTTGGTTAAAATGCTCCATGGTAAAATCATTATATAAATTTAAAAAGAAAAAATACATTTATTTCATTTTTAACTATGTGTACACACATGTGTGAGGGGTAAGTATGTGTGTATGTGAGTGGGTGTGCTTTTGTAGTCCTGAGGCATCAGATGCCCCTGTAGCTGATGTTTCTAGATGGTGGTGACCTTTCTGCCCAGTGAGGGTGCTGGGAACTGAATTCAGGTCCTCTGCCAGAGCAGTTCTTACTCTTAAACACTAAGCCATCTCTTCAGCCCCCCTTGTAACTTTTAATTCTTTATATGTGTCCTCCTTACTTTTTATACCCTAGAATTCTTTCTCCAACTTTGATACAACTTCTTTGATTTCTCTCTGATATGAGCAGTGAGTGTTTGGTGTCAAATGGCAGCTTAAGTGTTGCTTGCGTTTAAATTAGCAGTTTTTTATTGCTTGTAGAGGCTTGACTCAAAACTAAATAGAATTTATCCAAAAGGCTGACTTCTCTCTGAAGCATGTATTCTTCCCTGTGTTAAAGATTTTTCTACTTTAATTTATGCAGACATTTCTATAAGCAATTAACATTCTCTAGTCACCAAACACCTAACTGAATATACTGTATTTGGAATTATGTATCATTGTTAATAGTCAATAGAATTACATACCAATTGAAAGATCTGTTTATAAAGTAAATTGAATAGCAAGACAAGGCTGATACCACCTTGAGCCCTTAATGCGGGCTATAACTAGTCACTGTTATACAATGGTGATCTCAGCTTCCTTCAGCCTTACAAGGAAGTTAGCTAGCAAAGTCACCTTCAAAAGGTTTTTTTTAAACATGGTTTGTTGTTGTCCACCCCCAACCCATGCATGCCACCTAATTCATCCCTTTCCCAAGAAATTTTCCCTTATTGCTTATTTACTTCTTCTAGTATAATCTGGATGTTTCTCAAAATGAGTAAACAAAAATGTTTTTAATAATAAAACAGTCACAGATGTGCATTCTTTGTTAAGGTTTAAGAAAAATGTGATTTAAGAAAAATTATCATTTACTGGGTACATATCTATTTTTCTCTTTAATAACTAAGTAGGAATCCTTTCCCTGTGTATAAGGGAGGACTTTTGAGGCTCAGAGACTTTGAAAACTCGGTCACCAACTTAGATGTAGCAGAGATTAAAACCAGGACTTTTAATCTACCACACTCCTGGCTTTTCTTTTTCACTTGTTCTTCAGTTAAAGGCAAATCTCAAACAAATTCTCAAATCAATACTGAAAAGCTGGAGCCAGACAAAAATCTTTCTAAACTAAAACTCTTAGCTGTTTCTTTCTCCATAGACTCATGTTGGTGAAGGGTATTACTTAATAGTGTTTATAGTTATGAGGATAAAAAGCGAGATAGGATGACAAAGGAAACACAATATTTTAAAGTATAATTATCAGAATATATTAAAAATGTGTAAAACGTGCTCTTAACTGAGACATTACAAATCAAGGTAAAAAATCATTGAAATTAGAGTAACATCTAAATTCAAACTATAGAAACATTATTATATTTGAGAATACTTGCAAGAACATCAGGGGATAGCTGTGGGTTTCTGGGTGGGTATCAGTAGCAGGTGATGCTCAGACCAATGGCCATGGTTTAGTCCCTGCATTCACAATGGAAAGGAATTTTAAACTATTAAATTATATAAATGGATATCAATCTATTTTACTCACATCCAAGGTCTCTAAACCAAAGGCATCTGAATTCCAGGACTAAGAACCTGTTCTGACCTTCTGAGTAGGTGATTGCAGCCCCTTT
The DNA here is from genome assembly GCF_903992535.2 of Arvicola amphibius. Classification (NCBI taxonomy): domain Eukaryota; kingdom Metazoa; phylum Chordata; class Mammalia; order Rodentia; family Cricetidae; genus Arvicola; species Arvicola amphibius. The sequence goes on from NC_052051.1 coordinate 12,936, forward strand.
TCCTTCCTTCCAGAGAGCAATATCATTTTTGCTTGTGTTTCTTTTAATGGGACGAGGTGAGGGGCTTACCTTCCAAGGTCTCACACTGCACTAGGTTGACATAGTCCTGCTGAGTTAGGAGGCCGGCTTTGCATCCTCTCACCAGGCCCTCCAGGTAGCCATGATCCACATTGAAGTGTAGCTCTGCAGTTTCAAGCATAGTGCTCAGGCTGAAGTTGCTGCCACAGAACACTGGCCCTGGTCTGGAAAAGTGTGGGTGTTGCAGTCACTCAGCTGATAGTCAGGCTGCTACTGACTACTTTGATCCAGTTTCAGCAGCTTTCAACACAGTGGCTGGATTTTGTTTTTACATCAACAGTGAGTCAACCAGATGGTGTAAGTACACACTAGGAAATTCACTGTCAGGAGCTACGGTGAGAGGAAGGGTCCTGGTCATCTCTTTCTCCCACAGTCACGGTCAGGAGAGTTTTACCAGTGAAAGACTCAATGAGAGACCAGGGTGTTGTGTAAATACACCTTTTCCACAGTTGAACTTTAATTGTTACATTTTTTGAGGACTGTTAATATGAACAAAAGTTTCTTTTTTAAAACACTGAAAATGCTGGGAGTGATGGTTTCTGCCTTTAGTTGTAGAATTTGAGAGACTTATGCAAGATTTGTCATGAATTTACCAACTTGGGTTAAAGAGTGAAACTCTGTCTCAAAAAATAAAATAATCAAAAAGCATTATTTAAAAAAATAACAATGTTTGCAAACAGAAGGGATAATTCTGTAATATTTTAGACATGTATAACAAATAATTAGACATGTCTTGCAATTGCCAAGGGCTGCTGCTTATTTCTTAACTAGTCTAGGACCAGAGCCTTACATTTATATAATAATAAGCCACAACTTCCTTTGTATAACTGGACAGATTATAATGCGCTTTTTATTTTCTTTTTTCTTTTGGTTACTTTGAGACACTTTTGACTCCCCAAGTCATAAAGAATCAGATTTCAAAAGCTATGAGGTTGCTCAGAAAGCACAGATTGCAATGCAATAGGTATCAACAAAGCCAGCACATAATTGCTCCAAAAGGATTACTTGTTTTCCCAATATACTTAGATCACAAACTAACAATGTCTTCAGTGTGAATTCCCTAGGTAGGATTGCCTATGTGTTCTGCCAAATGCTTACATAGAGTCAGAACTGCTCTGGGCTTTCTCAGCATTTCCACATTGACTGGGAGTAGAAGAGATCTAATCAGTGTAAATGCTGCTGTAGTGTGGTGGCATTTTAATTGTATTTTAATAAATAAAGACTGCCTGAAGATCTGAGAGTAAAACAGCCCCACTGGTCAGCCTATAGAGCAGGTTATGGTAACACACACCTTAATTCCAGTAGTCACACTAGTTACCATAGAAATCGGGTGGTGCATACCTTTAATCCCAGTGGTGCATGCCTTTAATGCCAGCTCTAGTGAAGAATATAAAATGGGGTGAGACAGCTCTCGGACACCATCTCATTCAAAGATTCCTAGAGACAGGATCATCATTTCAGACTGAGGTCGAGGTAAGAGCCAGTGGCTGGTTGTTTTGCTTTTCAGATATCCAGTTTGAACCCCAATTTCTGACCCTGAGTTTTTCTTAATCGTGCTTCACCATAGTTTTTAAGAACCACAGAGAATCACTGCTAGGTTTATGAAGTGCTTACATCTGAAAGTCTGCAATTGATGGGCAACCAAGGTTTTTGTTATATTGCCGTGGCCAGCCCTCCAACAATTCCACCATCTATAAATATCCTGAATATGTTTTATCAAGAATCTTGCGAGCTTATTCATCACTTTGAAATGGGCTAATTTAAGATATAAGAGCTAGTTAGAAGTATGCTTGAGCCATTGGCCAAACAGTGTTGTAATAAATATAGTTTCTGTGTGTTTATTTGGATCTGGGTAGCTGGGAAACAAATGAGCAGTCTCTGGTTACATATAACAACACATTTTTTATCACATTGTTGTTTCACTATTATTTAAATGTATGAGGTTATTATTTCTTTGGTAATTTTTCTTTTCTAATTCTTTTTTTTCAGTGCTGATTATTGAATCATACCCTGGAACATGCTGGGCAAAGTATACCATTTGCCCATATACATACATATACATTTACATATATGAATGTCTGCTGAATTCAGATGTCTGAGTAGTCCAGGAGAGACATCAGATCCCCTAGAGCTAGAATTGCAGGCAGTTGTGAGCCATCTGATATAGACGCAGAGAACTGAACCCTAGTCCTCTGTTTTCTCTTAACTTATGAGCCTCCTCTCTAGTTGCAGTATTTAAAAGTTTTTATATGAACTAGAAAACAACAACAACACATTCACATTCTGTAGAACAAATGAAATTCAGGCACATGCAGTCATTTTTCACATTTAGTGCAAGTATACAATACACTATTATTAACTATAGTCATTACATTATACATGAGCACCTCAGAGCTTATTTAACTTATTACCAAAAGTGTATCCCCAGCAGCCAGTATCTCCATATTTCTCCAATCCCATCCCTGGTAATTATAACCCCTGTTTCTATAAATTCAGCTTTTTCAGATTCCACATGTGAGATCAAACAGTATTTGTGTTCTCAGTCCACAACTGGATATATGTAGCTATAGAAATTGACACCAGCATTTCAAAAGGATATTTATACTTCTGTGTTTATTGTGGTGCTATTCAAAATAGCTAAGACTTGCAAATATCTGAGTTATTCATCAACAAATAGGTGTATAAAGAAATTGATATGTGTTTATTATTATTTTCATAAAAACAAAGAAATCATGCCATTTCAAGACATCAATGAACCATGAGATTACCATGGTTCATTGTTATTGCTGTATAGGAAAACACCCCTGCGGTGTGCTGTGTAGTGTGTGTATCTGCACACCTCTCTGGAAGCTGAGATTGGTTCCTGGGTGGCATACTTCTTGAGCAGATGTCTCAGCTTCTCTGGAGATGAGCATATGGTTGCCTTTCTGTAGAAGGAAGTAGCGGGGCTGCGTCCCGCCACCCAGCCGCCAGCTAGCTTTACATCCGAAATAATTACACGGAAACTGTATTCTTTTAAAACACTGCCTGGCCCATAGTTTTAGCCTCTTATTGGCTAATTTTCACATCTTCCTTTAACCCATATTTAGTAATCTGTGTAGCACCACGAGGTGTGGCTTACCAGGAGAGATCTTAACCTGCATCCGTCTAGGAGAGGAGAAGCATGGAGACTCACTATGGCGACAGCCTAAAGCGTCTCCCCACTGCCTGCTACCCCTTTTCCCACAATTCTGTTCTGTCTACTCCGCCTACCTAATTTTCTGTCTCTTAAAGGGCCAAGGCAGTTTTCTTTATTAATTAACCAATGAAAGTAACATAGACAGATAACTCTCCTCCATCTCTTTTCCTTAAATATCCCTTTATTTAAAATTTAACAGTCAAAAGAGAACAAATAACCCCATCAGTCTAAGGAAAATGTTCTACTGAGATATTGACTTCTACACTAACTTAACTTTATATATACTTCTTCAAGAACCTCAACTCGATTAAAGTGGATTCCAGCAAGAAAACCCAGAAAACACATGCTTGTCTTCAATAACAGAAAGATAGCAGGCAAGGTAAGCTGGCTCTCTGGACCTTGGTTCCAAATAGTTACCATGCTGCAAACAGAATGTGCTCCTGGTTCAGTAGACCTTTTTCATGATCAGTCATCAGATCATTGGCTTTCCAGGCTGCTTCAGAAATGCTCATCCTTCTGAGCCTGGAAACAAGACCACTTATACTTAGTTCATTTTGGATAATTTTAAGAGTTAGAGATAACCCAGACCCAAAAAGAGGGATATGATATGTAATCACTCATAAGTGGATTCTAGCCATAAACAAAGGACATAGAGCCTATAATTCGTGATCCTAGAGAAGCTAAATAAGAAGGTGAACCCAGAGAAAAACATATTGTTATCATCCTGGATATTGGAAACGGACAAAATTGCTGGGCAGGGGCTGGGAGAACGGGGGTGGGAGTGAGGTGGGGATAAGGGGAGATGTGGGGAGAGAAGGGAGAAGAAGAGGATGGGGAGAGCTTGAGGGAATGGGATGGTTGGGATAAAGGGGGGTGGTTGTGGGAGCAGAGAAGTATATATCTTAATTATGGGAGCCGTTTTAGGGTTGGCAAGAGTCTGAACTCTAGCCAGGTTCCCAGGTGTCCAAGGAGATGTCCCCAGCTTGTTCCTTGGGCAGCAGAAGAGAGGGTACCTGAACTGGCCTTGTCCTATAGCCACACTGATGATTATCTTGCATATTACCATAGAATCTTCATCTGGTAATGGATGGAGATAAAGACAGAAACCCACATTGGAGCACTGGACTGAGCTCCCAAGGTCCTAATGAGGAGCAGAAGGAGGGAGAACATGAGCAAGAAAGTCAGGACCGCGAGGGGTGCAATAACCCACTGAGACAGTGGAAGAGATCTAATGGGAGATCACCAAGGCTAGTTGAAATGGGACTGATGAAGCATGTGATCAAACCGGACTCTTTGAATGTGGCTGATGGTGGAGGCTGACTGAGAAGCCAGTACAATGGCGATGGGCTTTGATTCTACTGCATGGACGGGCTCTGTGGGAGCCTTGTCAGTTTAGATGCTCACCTTCCTGGACCTGGGGGGAGTTGGAAGGACCTTGGACTTCCCATAGTGTAGGGAACCCTGATGGCTCTTTGGCCTGGAGAGGGAGGGAGTGGGGCTGTGGGTGGAGGGGAGGGGAGGGAAAGGGGAGGAGGGGAGGAGATAGAAATTTTCAATAAAAAAACTACGTAGGTACTTAAATGATGTAAATGGGTATGACAAACTATATATATATATATATATATATATATATCTGTTCATAATAATGCTGTTACAGGCAGAGTTAATGTTTGGAAACATAACCAATGAGCTAGTGTAATCTAGATATTGGTCAGCATGCAAGATGACAATGTGAACTATTGAAAGCATTTTCAGTTTGGTATATTTTGTGTAAGGTTCAATGAGGGTACCTTTTTCTCAGCTTTTTCATAAATAGATCAATATTCTCCAATTATTTGATAATTAACTATTTTTGACAAAATCACAATGTACTAACAATAAAATGGAAAGTTTAATTTCATTGTGCAGCCATTTCCTCATTTTTAAACTGGAAGTATTTGTGTCTATTTTATAGGGAGTTAGTAATGATTTAAGAGATGATGCATATAAAGTACTTTGTGTGGTGTTGGGGACAAACTAATTACCAATAAGTGTTAAGTGTTTTTGTCTTATGAACTGTGATCTAAGAAAGTCTTTGTCCCTGTCCTGTCAAAGACTTTTCAAGATGCTTTGGACTTTCTGACTGACAAAGATGCTGTAAAATGATGTAAAAGACTTTTATGAGTGGCTCTTAGTGGACTCCTAGATATACTTAGAGTGGGAGTGAGTCACTGTAAAGATCAACCCATTACTAGAAGCTTGGGTATTTTTAGCTCTCTGGTATTGGGAGAGGAACTAGAGCTGGAGTTAATCACAAATAGGAAATGACTCGGTCTTACTATATAAATCTGTTTTTTAAAATTGGGTTAGTATAATAATGTTGTCATAAATATTTTTAGTGAAAATTTTTTCTCTTTTTTTTTATTAAAAATTTCCATCTCCTCCCCTCCTCCTTCCCCTTCCCTCCCCTCCCCTCCACCCTTACCCCCACTCCCTCCCTCTCCAGGCCAAAGAGCCATCAGGGTTCCTTACACTATGTTAAATCCGAGGTCCTCCCAACTCCCCCCAGGTCCAGGAAGGTGAGCAACCAAACTGACAAGACTCACACAGAGCCCGTCCTTTGATCATGTTTTATTCTCCCCCAGTTCTTCCTAGATCTTCTCAACCTCTCTACCAACCATATTTTATGCTCTTTCTCTCTCCTTGGAAGAGTCTTTCATCACCCCTGAGTGGCTTACTAGATAACTAACTGTCTAGTTAGTCTCATGTACAGTCTCTCCTTGTTGGGAGAGTTTATCAGCTTGGCAGCTGTACCATGGTAAGTGAGTGTTTGCTCTCCACAGTTGGGAAGAGCAGTGGGCCAAGGTGATTAAGGGGCCAATGTCCCCAGGTGTGGAGGAGTTGCCTGCCTTGGTGCACGTGGCTGCTCTCCCCACGTGCAGAGGAGTGGCTGGGCTTGGCGGATGAGGGGTCACTGTCCCCAAACTAGGTGGAGAGGCCTACTGATGCTTGAGGCTGTTGTGGTGTGACCTCCCCTGGCTGTGTGGGAGCTAGTGGACAAACACAGAGTTTAGTGTGTTCCTGCCTCATCCTAAATAGTCCTAAGTGATCCTTGAAATACCCTGCTGGCAGCCTCTGAATAACTTCACTGCCCAGGCTTTGTCTGCACAGAGCAGAGCTTTGGGAGCCACAAATGGTGGTGCCTGTAGTGCTTATGTTGTCGCATGTGGAGAGACATCAACAAATTTTTCAAACTTTGAGACTACTGGTCTCTCCAGTATCTTCAGAAGTTCTGCACTTTTAGCATTTAGGTTTAGGATCCATGTGTAGTTAATTTTGTGGAGCTCATAAATAGTTTCTCATGTGTAGAGTAGCACTCCACTGCTAAACTGTGAAGTAGGATTGCATAATTGATAATAGAATTAATGTTATAAGAATTTACCAGTTCTTAGGAGACATTAAGTCACACAAAGTAGAATTTAAGTGACGGAGTGCTACATTCAAAATTCCCCAATGATAAATAGTATACTAACCATGCCTGTTAGAGATTAGTATCATGAGATGCAAATGTTTGTTCACCAGGATTAATAAGCCATTAAGGTACATTCCTATAACAAATGAGACAACCATGATTTGCAATCAGCTAAAAGACCCATCAAAGGCCTCTAACATGTTGCTCAAGGGGCCATTACAGGGTCACAACCTGTGTGCCATGAAAGTATAATAATTCTAGAACAGCTGCATTTTTCACTTTTTAGAAACACAGTTTACAGTCAATGTTCCCTATACTGATTGAGGTCGACTTGAATCCTGTTTGTAGCCCCACAGGGTATTACCCTTGCTATCCTCTTGAATAACTGCCATAAATTTTTGGATTACAAGTATGCAGCACCACAGAGTTCTAAAATTACCAGTTTGAGTCATATCTTGTTGCGTCCATTGCAATAACAATAAAAGGATTTGCATGGAACATGGTTTCTCCCTTCATACCAGAAGAGTAGGAACAGTATACTGTGTACACTGGAAGGGGGAAAAAGACTGGACAATAACTAGATCACAGAATGAAGTTTAAGGGAGTGATCTTCAGAGCTATTCATTATAAAGAATGACTTGATTGGGCACAGTGTGTGACTTTCTGTGTAATTTTCCATCATACATTAATTCCTCTGTGTGAATGAAGACAGACAGCAGTGGGTGTACATTTTAGGGATGATAGCTTGAACTACTACATCTTTAGTTTCCAATTAGTGAACTCTCCCATGCAGATATCTTCAATCCTGGTTGACACAGTTAAGTCAGCTCAGATGGTTGAGACACAGGCCATTGGCTGTAACTCCATGTTTCAGCATACATCACTCAGCAGCTAACATTTTACATGGGACAAAGTCATGCGCTCTCTTACTAATGGCATTCTCCCTACCAGGCAAGTGGCTACTCTGTTTCAAAGTCAGTATAACTAAGTGTTCAATTATTTTTATCATTTTAAGAAGACAATTACTGGTTATCATATTTTAGATTTCATTTTCTTCAAATGTGAAAGTAGACACATGCCAAATAGATGATCTGCCATGGCTAACTTGTTTTTATCTCAGAGATGGAGAGATGGTTTGAAATATACAAGTCAAATGAGTATTGGTAATATGTTTTAGACATTTGTGGATGGAGGGTGGGGTAGAGAAGATTGGAGGAGTCAGAGGTCAGGAGGGAAGGGAACTGTGATTAATACATAAAATAAGATTGTTTAAAAATAAAAATAGAAATAAATCTCTGAATCTAGAATCCTCCCCAACTAAATTTTTTCCTTTATAAAAATACCCAAAGTATGGTGTTTTTCTCAGCAATGGGTGTTCTGACTAAGACAAATGGTATTTTTATTTCATGGTTTGTCTCCCTTTCATTTTCTTCTTTTGATTCTTCTGATTTAAAAATCCTATGAATGTAATCCCATTGATTTCTCTGTGTGCTTCCAATATGAATGTAGCTTTGTAATCAGCTTTCCTGTTATAAATTGTTGGGAATTGTCATTGTACTGTATTCATTTATGGTTCAAATTTACCATACACATCATCTTAATTTCCAAGGATCATTTATTTACTTCTTTATTTAGGTTTTGTTGCTCTCGTTAATCTGTGAGAGACTTTTGGTTTATTGGATAAAAGGTATTATGGATGTTGGCAGGTGGCTCAGCACATAATCATTTTGTAGGTGACCTGAGTTCAGATACCTATGCTCAAGTTGTGAGGCTCATAACTCTACCATTTCAGATCCAGGGCATCTGAACTCCTCTTTTTTGTGTTACATGTATACGTATGGAAGACATTCTCACTCTTGCACAAATATATGCAAAAAATAGCAATAAACTTGTTTTCAAAAGTGCCTGTGACTTATAAAGCAATTAGAGTAAAACAAGTTTCTTTAGGTGTCCAATTTTTAAAAAATCTGTTATCTTGCATTTTGTTTTAAAATGTTTTCATTTCCTCACTCTGATTGCAGACTTACAGGCAATCATCAATCGGGGATCAAAGTGCTGTCTAAGTGATCCTAACAGACATACTTTTCTTTATTATAAGATAATGTTATTTTTTTAGTAGTCAAAACTATTTTCCATGAAGTTAAGGCATGAGAAGGTTTCTCTCCAATTTTGGTAGAACAGCCCTCCTCACCCAAGCCATCTTCTATTATTGGTAAAGGATAAGGAACTGAAGTGTATAGGAAGAGTGCTGGTCAGTGATTTTTTTAGAGCTTGATTTTTGTTATGATCTCATAATTTTTATTTAAAGGAGCATAATATGTCTTTGTTTTTCAGTGCTACCCATCTATGTTGTTGATTTTATTCATTGTTATCTAAGTATATTGTTTATTTTCTGGAAAATAATGGTCTCACCAATTTTTTATTCAGATTTCTCATGTTATTAGTTCCTTGAGTTTTTGTTGGTTAGTGAAGTTTCTGTGGAGAGACAGTTTTAGTTTTCTCTTCTTAGATGTTTTTTTCTTTCCATTTCCTGTCATATCTATCTTCATTTGTGTTTTTTGCTGCTTAAGTGATTGGTATGATTAGTACACTGCCTTTGGATCTTTAAAACCTTGTTGTATATTATTGTCTCTTCTAATTAGCCTCAGTTATCAGTATGACATAGCTTAGAGTGATCTGAGAAAATAACAATTGAGAGTTTGCCTAGATCAGAATACCTGATTAAGGTATCTGAGAGAGTGTGTTGATTTTGATTGATATAGGAAGGCTCTTTCACTGAGTTGGTAATATCTCTGAACAAGCAACCTTGGGATAGATAGGAGAGCTAGCTGAGCATAAGACAGTGACAAAGCCAGAAAACAATGGTTTCACATATTTTGCCTTTAGTTAATAGCTTGATTATCTGTCAAAGGAATTGTGAAATAGGGTTAACACCAAATAAACATGTTCATTACCTGAGTTGCTTTTGATTGCATAATTTAATAACAGCAACACAGAAGAAAGTTGCAACAAAAATGGTACTCAAAGGTGATTTTGTTGATGCAAAACAAAACACAAGACATTCTTCATATGAAATATGGCATCACTACTGTAACAATGCTTTTGGATTTTAATGTGAGTATGTAGTTGATACCAAAAAACAGCAAATACATAACATAACATAATGGAATTGATGTTTACAGCATCTAGCACAACACAACTAAGAAATCCCTCTTAATACTATGATGCTCCAGCTGACTCTAGAGAGTTCTTTACACAGGGTCTCTCTGTCCTCTCTACAGATGAGCATCTCATTTGTTGTTTTCACTACAGAGGTAAGTAAATATTTTCATCTTAGCATCCAAATCTCTAACATTCCTGATTAACATACTACTTGTCTTTGGGGTATTTCAGAGGCAGCCTTCCCTCAGGTAAATTCTACTTGGTGTAACTCACTATCTCCTAAGCATTGGTCAATCCTTTATATCACCAATTCTACTCTTCTACATTGTGACTGAGTAGTGGAGTACTACATAGTACATGAGATGCCATTTACAACTTCCACAAATTAACTCCAAACGGACCTTATACCTCAACATCAAATGCTAAGTGCATAACTTCTAGAAGACACTTGTGACCAGGCCTTTCTGAGTTTAGCAACCTGCCTATGCTTTGGGAGGTTTCTCTAAGACCCTGATGTATAGAGCAATAACAGAGCTCTGTCTCTAATCTTAGGAATATGCTTGGGAGAGCTGGTAAAGATGTGGGGCCAGGGCTTTTGGAAAAGGTTATTTCTTATCTTCAGATCCAAGGACTTTTCATAGAAGAGCGGAAACTGTGGTTATCAGTCCCGACACCACTGTGGATGTTGTTTATAATTTTCTTGAGTTACCCAATGTTCCTCTAGTGCAACGTTGTCTGATTAGCTCCTTTCTGAATTTGTATACTTCCTTTTAAAACCGATTTACGTTAGCAAGAGAATTGCTGTTGAATTCTAATTAGCCACCAGTGCTGGGAATGCTGCACTGTGTCCCTTCTGCTCACCTGGTTCTGTCACTCAGACCTCACTAGCCAATCAGAGTCTCCAGCAGACCCACCAGTCAAATGGGAGGGTTCTTCTGGGAGCCAGGCTTCCGGTTTAGCGCTTCCGGTAGAAATAATAGTTTCGCTTCCGCACCGTGCCTTGGTCTCCCTTGTTGGGAGAGAGCGAGTGAGCTCAGCAGCTTCACCACGTTGAGTGAGGGATTGCTCGTCACAGACAGGAGGAATGGTGGGCCAAGGTGAGTAACGGGCCAATGTCTCCATGTGGGGAGGAGTGGCCGGCCTTGGTATGCAGGAGTGGGGGTGGGGTTGCTGTCCCCACGTGCAGAGGAGTGTCTGGGCTTAGCGGGTCCCTGTCCTGAAACTAGATGGAGCGGCCTACTGAGGCTCGCGGCTGTTGTGGTGGGTCCTCTCCTGCCTGGGTGGGAGCCAGTGGACAAACACAGAGTTTACTGTCTTCCTGCCTCGTCCTGTCTCATCCTAAGTAGTTTTAAGTGATCCCTGCTGGCAGCCTCTGAATAACTTCAAGGCCGGCACTGTTTCAGCGCAGAGCATAGCTTTGGGAGCCGCAAATAGTGGTTCCTGTAGTGCTTATAGTGTCACATGTGAAGAGAAATCAACAAATATTCCAAACTCGGAGACTACTGGTCTCTTCTGTGTCTTCAGAAGTTCTGCACTTTTAACATTTATGTTTAGGATCCGTCTGTAGTTAATTTTGTGGGGCTCGTAAAAGGTTTCTACTGTGTAGAGTAGCACTCCGCTGCTAAACTGTGTTGTAGAAGAGTAGAATTGATTGTAGAATTAATGGTATAAGGATTTACCAGTTCTTAGGAGACATTAAGTCACACAAAGTAGAATTTAAGTGACGGAGTGCTACATCCCAAATTCCCCAACGATAAATAGTATACTAACCATGCCTGTTAGAGATTAGTATCATGAGATGCAAATGTTTGTTCACCAGGATTAATAAGCCATTAAGGTACATTCCTATAACAAATGAGACAACCTTGATTTACAACCAGCCAAAAGACCCACTTCCCCATCAAAAACCTCTAACATGCTTCTGAAGGGGCCATTACAGGGTCACATCCTGTGTGCCATGAAAGTATACTAATTTTAGGTCAGCTGCATTTTTCTGCTTTTAGAGAAGCAATTTAAACAATGTCTCCTATATTGATTGAGGTGGACTTATATCCTGTCTGTTGCCTCAAAAGGCATTACCCTTGCTGCACCACAGAGCTCTAAAATTACCAGTTTGAGTCATTTTGTGGGCATCCATTGCAATAACAATGAAAGGATTTGTGGGTGGAGCATGGCTTCTCCCTTTAGACCAGAAGAGTAGAAACAGTGTACCATGTACACTGCAGTGGTAAACACATTGGACAATACCTAGATCTTAGACTGAAGTTTAAGACCATGGACTGCAGGGGTTTCTATAACAAAGAAGGACCTGATGTGGCACAGTGTGCGACTTTCTGTGTAATTTTCCATCATAGAATATTTTCTTTCATGTGAATGAAGACAGACACCAGTGGGTATACAGTTTAGGGAGGAGATCTTGAACTCCTAAGTATCCATTTTCCAATTAGTGAACTCTCCCATGCAGATATGTTCAATTTTGGTTGACACAGTTAATCAGCTCAGATGTTTGAGACACATGCTATTTACTGTAACTCCATGTGTCAGCTTAGAGCATTCAGCTGCTGACATTTTTCATGGGACAAAGTCATGCATTCTTTTATTAATGGCATTCTCCCTACCAGGGAAGTACCTACTCTGTTTCAAAGTCAGTATAACTAAGTGTTCAATTAATTTTTTTTATCATTTTTAGAAGTCAACTATTGTTTATCAGTTTTTAGATTTCATTTTCTTCAAAGGCATTACTGCTATAATCTCTTTGTTTCTATTTTCCAATATTTCCCAGTTTTTTAAATTATCAGTTTAGAGCAGTGGTTCTCAACCTGGTGGGTCATGACTCCTTTTGGAGTGATCAAATGAACCTATCATAGGACTGGCCTAAGATCATCAGAAAGTACAGATATTTATATTATAATTCATAACAGTAGCAAAAATATAGTTATGACGTACCAGCGAAAATAATTTTATAGGTGGGGGTTGACTACATCATGAGTAACTGTATTAAAGAGTCAAAGCACTAGGAAGATTGAGAACAACTGGTTTAGATTAATGTCTCCTGTAGCTCAGGCATACCTCTTACTATGTAACTGAGAATTGCTGTGAATACCTAATCCTGCCTCTGCTACCCAGTGCTGCAAAGACAGTCCAGCAACTCCTACCAGGCTGGGCCTTGTCTGGTGTGTGTGAAGGAGGAATAGATCAGTGAATGAGTATCTTCCAATTTCTGTAGATTTTATTGAAGTGGGACCTGTATAAGAACTGAGTTGTAAAGCCAGTGTAGTAACAACAGAAGAAGGGATGGGAAAGAAAGAGGGTGGAAGCTTTTTTGCTGTGACAACAGTTGACATTAGCAGTGAGTAGTGAGGTAATCAATTTTAGATATTTCATAAATGTTCTGTCTGGCCATTTTGTTGGTCCACAGATCATGAATCTATATAAAGAACTGAACTTACCATTAAACCAAATTACTGTAGTTACAGTAGTTCAGTAAAATAGAAGAGCTGGATCTGTGGGATGAAGCTGACTTGATCATGGTGAATTTTTTAAAAAGTGTTCTTGGATTTGTTTGACGCATTTTGTTGAGTATTTTTGCATTTATGTTCTTGAGTGTTCTGTTGTTCTTTGTGGTGTCCTCGGTAGTGGCCCTTGGCCTCTGATCTTTGTTGAATGTGCGGGAGGCTCTGCCATCCTGTCATGGGAGACTATGAGCTTGTAATATTGTTTCCTCATGCTAAGTGAGAATTTCTTTAAACACCCAATCCTGTCTCTGCTGCCCAGTGCTGGGTAGATTTCAGGACTAGGCTTTGACTGGTCTATGAGAAGGAAAACTAAGCCAGCTAATGAGTGACCTCCAGTCTCTCTTGAGTTCTAGTGTGTGATTATAGATGAAGAGGGATCTGTGCAAGAATTCAGTGCATAGACAAAGCTTGAAGCTGGTAGATTCACAGTGCAGAAAGGGAGAGACAGGACAGTGGTTGAGAATTTTCCTACTTCAACATTAGCTGAGATTAGCAATGTGGAACTAGGTAATCAATTTTATATGCTCCATAAATGTCCTGATGGTCATTTCTTGGTGTCCACAGATCAGGCAGTCAAGAATCTGGACTGACCTTATGAAACCAAATTGCTATAGTTACAATAGTTCAACCAAAATAGATCAGATTGAAGTGTTTTGGCCTTGTCCAACAGGACTGTTTGTTTTACTGGTTTTAGATATATACCCTGAGATAAAAGGTTTGAGATATCTTTGATGTGCTCTAATACAAATCCCTAGTTTCTGGAGCACATGGCCATAAATCCTGTTTCAACTTTTCAAAATAATTTCTTGAGATTATAACTATATCATATCCACATTCTTTTCTGCCTCAAGCCCTACCATGACCCATCAGTGTCTTCTAATTTATTGCTGAAAGACCTGGATAAAACCAGGTCTCCCCAAAGAAAGCCCTGGATAAATCCAGGTTTCCCCCACCCCCAGCAGGAAGAAAATAGCCAAAAAATCTAAGCAGGGAGAGAAAATTCAGGAATCTAGGATTAGCCAGTGCAGTGACTATGTTTCAGGAACTAGCTAAAGATAAAGTTAGATTGTAATCTTGAGAATAATCTTGAGAAAGGAACTAGCTTATTATTACTTTGGGAATAGTCTTGAGAGGCAGGGAGTTGCCCCTTTTGATCATCACTGGTATTCTCGAAATTTTCTACACCCTCTCTGCCCCTTTCGGATCACTAGGCAATGGTTTCTGCCCTTAAAAACCCCTTCTCCTGGTCACTCGGGGTCGAACTCTTCCCCTGAGTGGGTTATGAGTCTCAGCCCCAGTGCACTGGTTCCCGTCTCATCTCATCATTAAACCTCGTGTGATTGCAGCAAGGATGGTATCTCGTGAGTTACTGGGGGGGGTCGTTATCCTGAGACTTGAGTGGGAGTCTCCCCACACTGGGGGTCTTTCATTTGGGGGCTGGTTTCTGGGATTAGCGACCGCCCTCATCTCCGAAGACCCACTTGGGGGTTGGAGGTGAGACTGTCTGTGTGCCAGGTCCTTTTTGTGTTTTTGTGCCAGTTGTGCCAGTTTCAGGTTTGTACATTCGAGTTTAAAGTCATGCCTATGTGTGTGTTTCCATGCCAGTTGAATCCAGGTTCAGGTTCTGTACAGTGGTGACTTATTTTGTGTTTCTTTGCCAGTTTGGTTGAATTCAGGTTCAGGTTCTGTACTTTGAGGTTACGGCCCTGTCTGTGTCTTTGTGTTTCCATGCGAGCTGAGGTCAGGTTCTGTATTACCGGTTTTGCAGTCGTTCACATCTGGGGAGCTGAAGGGAATGATCAGCAGACTTGCTAGATCACTGACTGCTGCCTGGGAGACCTCCTGGGAGGTGAGAAGGTACCCAGGGATGCCTGGGAGATTCCCGTTTGGGTACTGGTGAGGATATGGTAGATCTCCTGGATTGGAGGAACTATCTCCTCTCAGCCATCTGTACTTCTGGAATGGTTTTATCTCTCTCGGTGGAGACGGACATTTGTTTCCGTGTCTTGTGTGTCTTCAGTATTTTATTTTCTTACTTGTGACTTTGACCCTGGATCAATGGTTTTGTCTTTCTAAGTTTTGTTAGCCTTTGTCTGTATATCTTCAGTCTCTGTTTTGTCTTACACGCAGGTAGTGTGTTCAGTTGTCTGGTGATACATGCGGGTGGCGTTTCTCAGTTCTGTGGTATGACACATGAATGGCGTGGTCAGTTCTGTGTAGAGACATACGTAGATAGCGATCTCATTTAGAAAGTGGCGGGTCACACCTGCGAAGCAGCTTGAAGCTGTGTCTTTGTTTGGTGCCTTTGTCCCGTCTGTCTGTATGTGTGTTGTGCTTTTTTCCTGACTTTAGACTGATGCTGACGTACTCAAATCATGACTTCTTTGACTTTGGTATTGTGACCACTTACAAGACTTTAGAAATAGGGCCATAAGCATAGGTGTATATTTCATTAAAAAAGTCAGCCTCGGCCCCAATCACGTGGCTACTGGGCAGCATGCTTGTATGGATGGCTGGGCTATTCAGCTTTGCTGTTACAAGGTATTGAGGCTGCCAGACAGCATTGTAGAAGGCGGATGTACCCCAATAGGATTTCAAACACCAAACAAAAAATCTGAGGGTAATCACTATGGCCTAAAGAGGTTAACAATCTTTTTTCCCCAGTGCTGCATACCTCCACCCCCATGCTGATGGATGAGTTTCCTCTGCCTGCCCTGGGAGTTGCATGCCTCAAACCTTTGGTCAAAGCTGACCAAAGCTTGGCTCCGCAGGTGAAGAACTCTTTCAGATCCTATGAGTTATAAGTGTCATCATTTATAGGGGCTGGTTAAATGTTTCACACTGGTACAGGATTTTATGTGCCGTTTTTGTTTAATTTTATGTGCCGTTTTTGTTTAAAATGTAGCCATACATCCTCACTGAGAAGAACCACCAAAAAGGACTTTGGTAAGAGTTTTTATATTTATATTGTCTAAAAGACAAGAGAGATTTTTGTTATGTTGTCTAAAAAGCAAGAAATTTTTGTTAGAAAAACTTGTAAACAGGGCCTTATCTAGTTCCCTGTGTAAGCTTTCAAGGTCAAACTTAAAGCAGGTAGGAGCAGCTGACAGTCTATAATGGCAGGGCTGTGCCATCTGTGTTTCTTAAATGTTTAAAGGAGGCTTACAGGTGTTATATTCCCTTTCACCCAACCTCTGAGGGTCAGTGGTAGCTGTGGCCTTCATAGAACATTCAGCATCAGATATTAAGAAAAGTTAACAATGGTTAGAAAGGTTGCATGATTATATTTTGCAGGATTTGGTTAAGGAGGCAGAGAAAATGTTTCATAAGTGAGAGACTGAAGAAGAGAAGCAAGAGATAGCGAGAGAAAAAAGAGAGAGTGGCAGGAGGAAGAAGAGAGAACCAGAGGGATCATAGACAAGACAGAAATTTGATAGAATTTTGGCCGCAGTGGTAGGAGAGAAAAGGAAGATAGGACCTAGACAGATAGAACCTGATGTGCTTATTGCAAAGAAAAAGGACATTGGGCAAGAGAATGCCCAAAGCAAGAAAGGGCCTCTAAAGTACTGGCCCTGGAAGAAGATGATTAGAGGGGACAGGGCTTGGACCCCCTCCCCTGCACCTAGGGTAACCTTGACTGCGGAGGGAACCCCTGTGGATTTTCTAGTGGACATAGGGGCTGAGCACTATGTGCTGATTGGGGAAATTAAAGAATAAGAAAACTATAGTAATTAGAGCAACTGGACAGAAACAATTATCTGTGGACCACCTTACGAACTGTAGATTTGGGGAGAGGAGACAGAAACAATTATTTGTGGACCACCTTACGAACTGTAGATTTGGGGAGAGGACAAGTGACTCATTCCTTCCTGGTTTTCCTTGAGTGTCCCACGCCTTTATTAGACAGAGACTCACTGGCCGGAGGTGATTAAAGCCTGTTTTTGGCTGCAGGATTTTCCATGTATGAAGGTGATGTGTTGGCTGCACTGGACATTGAGTATGTAATGTGATGTGCACACAAAGGACTCTGGGCTTTTGATGAGTAAATGTCAGGGACCATTTTCCTAAGGATAGATTTGTCAGGGACCATCGTCCTTACAGGGATAGCAGAGGTCATTGCCCTAAGGATGTTTACGGAGATCCCACCCCTCATCCCAAACTATCTTGAGAGCTATCCCTTAAGGGAACCCACCCCTTACTCCAATGCTAATGGATCACATCTGTTAAGGGAACCCGCCCCTTACTCCAATGTTAATGGATCACATGCTTTGGCTTACACCAGGTGCTGGCTGATGACCTTCAGTTACCCAGGCAGAGTTCCTGCCCACCCCTACCTCCACCCCATTCAAGGGTATATAAGCTGTAACTTTCACCCCAATAAACTGAGATCTTGACAATAGAATCTTGCTTGGTTTCCTTCCTCTTTTTCATCTCATGTCTTGCAGGTTCGCGCCCCTGCAGAGGACCCTGAATAGCTGACCCTGCCGGTGGGGTTACACTTTAAGAAAGTTGAGTAATCTTTACTAAAATACAAACTTTCAGGACTAAGTTCCTGTCTACTGTGCTTGAAGGGCAGAACAGAAAGTTCTGTGATATATGAGTAATTTGATCTCTGATCACCCATTATGGGAGCTGATAATATTCTTAGTCCCAGCAGGCTAGTGTTAGCCAGTGAGGGACTCTGGGAAGGCCTAGCAAGCAGAAATAATAGTGTGTGCTAGCTTACAGGTTGTTCTTTCCAGGATTCTTCTCTGCTTCTCTTGTAATGACTTGTAAGGAAGACCACAAGCTATGCCATGGTGAGTACAGGGTGTTCAGAGAAGGTCTGTTGAGCTGTTATTTCTGCTGGGATCTTGATGGATCATGAGCCAGGCTGTGATTCTATTGCTCTATGTAATGACCTCATTAGTGCTCCTTGTCCTCTGAGCCTCCTTGTGTTTGAATTTCCTGGGGAGAGGGAGACTGCAGTCCTGGTATGATAGGATATTATGCTTGTAATATCACTGTCCAGTGTACAAACAGAGTCATGCTTTTGGTGTGCATGTAAAAGAGAGATTTGAAAACTGATGATATGGTTTCTAGAAGTTCTGAATATTGCAGTCTACTTTCAAGTTTGTCTTATAAATGTTTCAAATAGTTTAAAAGCTGGTAGAACTACAGTGATGTTGATTTAGCAATGCATGTTAAAATGTTTCTAACTTTCTGCTACCACCAGCTGCAATGGTGTGATTCATTGATGTTTATTTCCAGGTGACAAAGGTAGTTTCTGAGCTGCAGAGGTTTCTTAGGTGTAAGAATTTAATTTCACTGACCAGCTGTAAAGCAAGCATAGTCACAAGAGAAAAAGGGATGGGCAAAAAAGAAGGTGAAAGCTTTCCTGCTGTGACAGTATTTGAAATTAGCAATGAGTAGTGACACACCACAAACCATGCATTCAAGAATCTGTATAAAAACTGAACTTATTAAACCAAATTACTGTAGTTACAGTAGCTCAAGCAAACTAGAACAACTAGATAAAAAGGTGTGGTCCTGCCTAACATGACTGAATACCCTCAAAGAATGATGTGAGTTGTACTTGGTTTGCTCCAATACAGATCCCTAGTCTCTGGAGCACATAACCATGAAGCTTGTTTCAATTTTTTAACCGTAATTTTTTGATATTGTAATTACATTATTTTCACAATTTCTCTCTTGTTCCTAACTGTTTCCATGGACCCTTTATTGTGTTCTAATCCATGTCTTCTTTTTTAACAATTATTGTTTGAATGTGATCTGTGTTTGGTTGCAGGACCTCCCAGCTTAGAAGTAAAGGGTTGGTTACTCTGGACATTGAGCACATAATGGAATGTGTACACATAGGATCCTGTGCCTTGGAGGAGGAATAGGAAGTGCTCTGGGAGAATACAAGATTTGACTAAATTACAAATTAGGGTCTTATCTCACCATAGTGTGGAAGGACAAACCTGGAGGACTTTTGCTCTCTGAGACATTTGATCTCTGTTCACCCAGTAGGTGAACTGGTAATGTCTTGAAGCCCAGATGGGTTATCCTAGCTAATGAAGGACTCTACTTGGTAATCAGGAGCACCAGTAGCTTACAGGTTCTTTAAAGGACTCTTTTTCTGCTGAATGGAGCACCAGGAAGAGCAGGTTGGCTGAGCTATTAGCTGCTTGGAAAGCAATGGACCATGAGCCAGACAGGTTCTGTTAGTTTGTTTGGTGACCTGGGTAGTGGATCTTGGCCTCTGAGCTTTGTTGAGTCTGAATTCCCTGGGGGAGCGGGAGGCTTTGCCATACTCGCATGGGAAACTATGAACTTATAATGTTGTTGCCTCCTGCTATGTAATTGAGAATTGCTTTAAACACCTAATCCTGCCTCTGCTGCCCAGTGCTGGGTAGGTATTCCTGCAACTCCTTCAGGACTTGGCCTTGACTGGTCTGTGAGAAGGAAAAATAGACCAGCTATTGAGTGCCCTCCAGTATCTCTGCCTTTTAGTGTTGCTTATAAATGAAAAGAGATCTGTGCAAGAACTGAGTATATAGGTCAAGTTTGAAGCTTGTAGATTCACAGTGCAGAAAGGGAGAGACAGGACAGTGGTTGAGAATTTTCCTACTTCAACAGTAGTTGAGATTAGCAGTGTTTAGCTATGTACTAATTACCTAATTAGAAATTAGGTAATAAATATTAGATGCTCCATAGATGTCCCGGGTGGCCATTTCTTGTTGTCCACAGTCCAGGGTAATCAAGAATCTGGACAAAGAACTGACCTTGTCATAAAGCCAAATTGCTATAGTTACAGTAGTTCAACCAAAATAGATCTGAGTAAAATGTGGCCCTGCCTAAGAGGACTGTTATTTTACTGGTTTTAAACATACACCCTGAGATAAAAGGTTTGAGAAATCTTTGATGTCCCCTTTGATTTTTATGCTGCTCAAGGGGCCATTACAGAGTCACAATCTGTGTACTATGAAAGTTTAATAATTCTAGAACAGCTGCATTTTTCAGTTTTTAGAAACACATTTTACAGTCAGTGTCCCCTATAATGATTGAGGTGAACTTGAATCCTGTCTGTAGCCCCACAGAGCATTTCCCTTGCTATCCTCTTGATGAACCACCTTAAATTTTTGGATTACTGTAGGCCCATATTTTGTTATGGCGCAAGAGCCATAGGCCTGGTTGGAGGTGGTCACTTAGCTTTGCAGACAAGCTGTCTCAGCCTAACAATAGCCAGGATGTGCTGCTCCTTCCACTTTTGTTATTAATGCATGTCGCCTGAGGAGAGGTGTTTGCTGAAGCTGATCGGGCTGTTTGGTGCTCCTTCCTTTTGTTGCTTGGTGGATGTCTTATAGAGATGCTAATTAAGGCCTACCTGACAGTTAGCATACTCGCAAACAGGTAGATGCGAACATGACAAAAAAGCCATTCACTGGGTTACCTAGGAGACAGAGGAATGTATTCCCTCCCCCAATTGACGTGATGATATACAAACTGTTTGCAGAATAAACGAGAGATCTTGTCCTTCAAGGATGACCATGTAAGTTGTGTCCGAATTTTCACGACTCCGTTTCAGTCTAGTTAGGGAAAATAGTTATCTATGTTGCACCCAAACGTGCCTCGACATAATGGCGCCACAACGTGGTGCTGACCACCGAACCCCAAGATTAAAGCCAACGTGGTGCTGACCATTGAACTCTGAGACGAATGCCGGAGGAAGAAGTACGAAAAAGAACGTGGTGCTGACCGACGAACTCCATAAAAAGCCAGAGAAAGGAGACGACGATGGAAGACCGGAAATGCTGTCCTCTGAACCCCATGAGAAATCGGAGAAAGGACTGAGGGGAAAGTGAGGCTGATCGGCGCTCCCCAAAAAGCAGGGAAGAGGTGACCAGACGTGAGGAACCCGCGAGAAAAAAAATCTGTTGATGCGTGAGTAGTGAGCTCTCAGAAATAGAGATGTAGAATAGAGAAAGAAATGTAGAAAAGCAGGACAAAATTTAAATGGGGTGTAAAAATTTGTAAATAAGTTATGGTGTAAGGAAAAAGTATTCAGTTACATATGTTGGTAACTAAAGCGAGTGAGAATGGGACAGGAACAATTGGAGAGTTATTAAGAATCTGTAAGCGTGATAGATGCAGAATTGAAACTTTTATTACTTGCTAAAGGAAAAATCAGTTTTGGCCTAAGAATCAACTAATTACCTCTGAGATTGAGGAGCCATGTGCTCACAGTAGCCAGCTAATACAACCCACCTACGGGTAAAAGGCAAGCAGGAGCAAGAGTAAGTTTAGAGAGCAAATTTAACCTCACAGTCTATAGAACAGAGGAGAGGATTCAAAAATTCTTCTAATTTTATGTTTTACAAGTTAAAATAAAAGAGATAGTTAAAAATCTGCCCACCAGAGCTCCGGAAGGCAGGCTAACAAAGTGAGCCTGGAGAAAAAGGGTTTAAATTAAGGTAGCCTCAATGATAAGCAGGTTAAAATGCTTTTCTGTTTCACAATTTTGCTTCTCTGTCAAAAGTCTGCTGTTTGTAGGCAGGTGAATTTGTAGTCAAGGTGTGCATTTCAGTACTGTGGCTCTGTAGTAAAGTTTAAAGTAAGACATTCAAAAGTTCCTTGATTGTACAGGATTTAAAGATTGTTTAGGCTATCCTGATTTTGTCCTTTCTCGTAAGGTTGAGGGTTGTTTTTTCGAAGTCTGAAGATTTTTGTTAGAATTTAATGGGCATTTGCATTAAATCTGTGGATTGCTTTCAGTAAGATTGTCAATTTTCCTATGTTGTCGCTGTTTTTACAAGAGAATCGGAGATCTTTCCATTGTCTGACTTAAATTTCTTCCTTCAGAGATTCAAAGTTTTTGTTATACAGGTTTTTAAATTTGTGTGTTTAGAATTACTCAAAGATATTTGTGGTATTTGTGGCTATCTCATTTATGATGTGTGTCGAAGGGATACATTTAGGTCGTTTTCAGATTCTGTGTATGATTAAGTAATTTTGCTGTGAATATGGTTGAGCACATGTGCTTTTGGCGTGGTTGAGCATCTTTTGTATATAGGCACCAAAGTGTTATTGCTGAGTTTTTAAAGTAGCTTGTTACCAAAATTTCTTATTCTTTTCGGTCATTACCAATGTATTTAGCACCATTGGTCATTACCAGATTTTTTTCCCGTCATATATGCAGGTGTAAATATCCGGTCATTACTGGATATATACCGGAGTATAATATATCATATACCGGAGTATCATATACCGGAGTATAATACCATTTGCTGTTATTAAATTCCTTTTTTAGTCACTGTGCAACTGTGACTGCCTCTTGTTAGTCTGCCCTCTTGTTAAGAAGAGGGGTTTTAGTCATTCTTTATTTTGAGTCTTTCCTTCCCTGAGGGGAAAGATTAGGTTCTTAGGTTTAATAATTTATTCAAAATCATTTCTGTGTCCCATAAACCAAGAACACTCAAATGTTCAGATTGTATCTTAGTTCTGAAGTAACAGGTTTCACACCACAGCCAGCTGCAGACACTGCAGTCAGCTCATCTCAGCAGGATCTCTTTGTCCAGAAGTCTCCCTGCAGCTAAGGGAGTTGCAGGTCGGATCAGGCTCCTCTCTGTGGGCTGTGTTAAGGTATTCCTCCTGGAGTTCTCATTCCGTTCCTTCTACTGGGCAGTTGTCTGCTAAGCTGTCCTCATGTCCATTGTCCTTCTCCTGAGTGCATCGAATTAGTCAGTCTGGAAGCCATCTGGCTTGATTTTCATCCTGTGAGAAAACAGAGACATGCCCTTGACCGCAGATTAGGATGGGATTGGGCCCTTTCCAAATTCCAGAGCAAGGATCCTTCCACCTTGCTTTAGCAAATGTGGTTTTTGTATCATTATGCCACAATCTGTTCGCAGCTGATCGCTCATGGACATACGTATTTAGAAAGTTTAGCACAAACAATGCATGATTTAAGGCATTGTGTGGCGTCTGAGGCTAGAACTTCCCTGTCTTTATTTTTAGAGTTGTGTTTTCAAGGAGCTATGTGCACATTCCACAATTCCTTGTCCTTGAGGATTATATGGAATACCAGTCTTATGAACAATATTCCATTGAGTACAAAATCTTTGAAAAGCTTTGTTAACATATCCGGATCCATTGTCTTTTATTATTATTATTATATTATATATATATTGTATAATTGTTATTACCTTTGGGGTTCCCATACATGAAAAGAATTTTAAGCAATGAGTTATTACATGCTTGGCAGCTTCCCCAGTTTGCTGCGGCCATCATGAATCCTGAGTGAATGTAGGTGCCACTGTCCCCAGACCAGTAAGAGCAGGTTGCCTGAGGTGTCAGAGCTGCTTAGACAAGAATGAACCATGAGCCAGATATGTTCTTTTTCTCTTTGTGGTGACCTAGGTAGTGTCCCTTGGCCTCTGAGTGTCGGGGAGACTGTGAGCTTGTGATATTGGTGCCTTATGCTATGTATTTGAGAATTTCTTTAAAAACCTAATCCTGTCTCTGCTGCCCAGTGCTGGGTAGATAGGCCTACAACTTCTTCATGACCGGACTTTCACTGGTCAGTGACAATGAAAAATAAACCAGCTGATGAGTGACCTTCAGTCTCTCTGACATTTACTTTGTGATTATAGATGAAGAGGTATCTGTGCAAGAATTGAGTACATAGACCAAGCTTGAAGCTGGTAGATTCACAATGCAGAAAGGGAGAGACAGGACAGTGGTTGAGAACGTTCCTACTTTGACAGCAGTTGATATTAGCAGTGTGGAACTGTGTAATCAATTTTAGATGCTCCATAAATGTCCTGATGGTTATTTCTTGATGTCCACAGACCAGGCAATCAAGAATACGGATAAAGAACTGAACTTATCATGAGATCAAATTGCTATAGTTACAGTAGTTCAACCAAAATAGATCAGAGTGAAATGTTGTCCTTCCTAACAGGACTGTTATTTTACTGATTTTTAGATATACATCCTGAGTTCAAAGGTTTGAGATATCTTTGATGTGCTCTAATACAAATCCCTAATTTCTGGAACACATGGCCATAAGGTGTGTTTCAACTTTTCAAAAATAATTTCTTGAGATTATATCATCCACATTCTCTTTCCTATCCTCAAGCCTTACCATGACCCTTCAGTGTCTTCTCATTCATGTCTTGCTTTTCTTTAACAGCAGTTGTGAATGTGACCTGCATTTGACTGCATGATTTCCCAGGTATGAGGTGATGAGTTGGCTGCAGTGCACATTGAGTGTGTATGGAATGTGCATACAAAGGACCCTGTGCTTTGGATGAGGAGCAGGGTAAGCTTTAGGAAAGTAGAGGAATGTCTACTAAAATACTAACCTTCTAGACTACAGCCCTGTCCACTGTACTGGAAGGGCAGAGCAGAAAGTTTTGTGATATCTGAGTAATTTGATCTCTGATTACCCAATATGGGAGCTGATAATATTCTGAGGCCCTGCTGGGTGGTGGTAGCCAGTTAGAGACTCTGGGAAAGCTTAGTAAGCAGTAGGTAGCTTACAAGTGGTTTTTCCAGGAGTCTTCTCTGCTTCTGTTGTAATGAGTTGTAAGGAAGACCACAAGCTATGCCATGGTGAGTGTAGGGTGCTCAGAGAAGGTCTGTTCATCTGTTATTTCTCCTGGGATTTTGATTGGCCATGAGCGAAGCTATGGCTATGTTTGTCTCGTCCTCTGAGCATCCCTGAGTATGGATTTCCTGGGTAGAGGGAGACTCTGCAGCCCTGTCATGGTAGGATATTATGCTTGTAATATCACTGTTCAGTGTACAAACAGTCATGCTCTTGATGTGCATTGGGAAGAGATTTGAAAATTGATGTTGTGGTTTCTAGAATTTCTGGATATTGCATTTCACTTTCAAGTTTGTCTTATGAATCTTTAAATAGTTTAAAAGCTGGTAGTCTTATGGTGATGTTTATTGTCTCTTAGCAATACATGATTAGAATACTTCTAACTTTCTGCTATCACCAGCTATAATGACATGATTCAGTGATGTTTAGTACCAGTGGACAAAAGGAGTTACCAAGGTTTCTCAGGTGTTCATGGTTTTGGGGAGGTAGATAGGGCAGAATCTACATTTTGTGCTATAATCGATGTGACAGGAAGGAGATATTAAATTATTCCATTTTTTAAATATTTCTATTAATATTTATCCTAAATGTTTTTATAAATATTGATCCTGAATATTTTTCCCATTCTCAATTGTTATAGCTCTTCCTCTACTCCTGCCCAGACTCCTAAGAAGCAACATGTGATCTGCCCTGCTATGAAAGGTACTGAGCCACATGGCTAACATAGATAAGAATAATGGATTACTATAAGCCACAAGAGCTAATAAGTAGCCATAGCTAATGGGCCAATCTGTTTTATATCTTATGGAGATCTCTGTGATTTTCTTTAGGGCTTGTCAGCTGGTGGGGAACTGGGCAGAAACCCCAACATGCAGGCCCACCTCTTGTTACAGAATGGCGTCCACATGGATAACTGCATCCACAGAATGTCTGAGAAAGCTATAGAAAGAATACAGTTAAGCATGTTTTCTGGGTAGCAGTAATTTCTTGGGTCTGCTTCCTAGAGGAAAGGAAGCACTCTCATGTAAGGGAAGCTTCCTGACCCAGCTTTAGCTGCAAAACCCTGCAGCTATTTTAAGAGTTCCTGCCATGAAACATTTAAACGGTGTTGATGAAAAGGTGAACATATGCTTTTCAGTTTTCAGCCATAGTAGAAAAAAAGCTGAGCAGTTTTAAAATGCTGGCTTCTTGGCTGTCCTGCCAGGGCAAACTCTGATTCTTTCAGTCAGTAAGTCCGATTACGAAAGCACTTTAGTATGGTCTGTGAGCAGAATGCTGCAGCTTGCTTGGTGGTAGGGACCTTGAAACACTGTAGAGTTGTGGAAATCAATGCTGCTCTGGCCAGTACCTGAGCCACAAGGCTGGAATCACAGAAAGCTAGATCCAGCTGTCAAAGCCATGGCTTTAATCCTCTCCATAAAGACTCATGTGGTCAGAAAAAGAGATATATACAGTAAAGAGAGAGTCAAAGATGAAGAAAACCTCTAAATGGTTTATAGTGTGTTTAAAATATGTAGGCTATAGGTTAAAGTTCTTAAAGTGAAAAAAGAGTAGTTGGGTGTTGTGGTACACACCTTTAATCCCAACACTTTGGAGCCAGAGGTAGATTGTCCTCTGAGACCTTGTGACTTCAGGGTGTGGTGGAACACACCTTTAATCCCAATGCCTGGGAGGCAGGGACAGACAGCTCTGTGAGTTCAAGGTGTGGTAGCACACACCTTTAATCCCAGCACTGGGGAGGCAGATCTCTGTGAGTTCAGGGACTGCCTGCTCTACTGAGTTGTTCCTGGATGAAGATATACAGAGAACCTGTCTCAAAAAGTAAAAGTAAAAATAAAAGAAATGGAGGTTAAGTAAAGCCACATAAAGATGGAAAATACACAGAGAATCTTGATACTGTATGTTATGCGCTCTTTGAATTGTTTTAATGCTGGCCCTTCATCTTACAAAACAGCATTACAAATAATATGGCTTCTGTGTGATTATTTTAGGTCTGAGCAGCTGGGAACAAACAAGCAGCCACCCATCCATTCCTTCGAGAAGGTAAGGCACATTGCTTTGTGGAAGGTCCAAGCCCCTATTACTATATCTAGGCTGAGCAATGTATCCATCCAAAGAGAACAGGTATCCAAAAACCAGTACAAGCAGTAGAGATAAATCTGGTGCCACTCCCAGTGGCCCATCCATCTGCCCCAGCCATACCACTGTCAACCACATTCAAGGGAATAGTTTGTACCTATGATGGTTCCTTCCTAGTCTGAGTGGTGATGGTGAGCTCACATTAGCTCATTTAAACTATTTCAGTGGGTGGACCCATCGTGGTCTTGACCTCTTTGCTCATATTCTCATTTCTTCCACTCTTCAATTGGACTTTGAAAGGTCAGTCCATAGCTGTGATGTGGGTCAGTTGCTGGATGAAGGTTCTTTGGTGATATGTAAGTTATTCATTAGTCTGACTGCAAGACAAGGCCAGCTCAGGTCACCTCCACTCTTGCTTAGGGTCTTTTCTGGGTTTATCCTTGTGGATTCCTGGGAATTTTTCTAGAGTCACGTTTCTTGCTAACTCCATAATGGCTCCCTCAATCAAGATATCTCTTTCCTTGCTCTCATCTCTGACCTCCCTCCATTTCAACTATCCCATTTCATCTATTCTCACCCCTTCCTTTTCCCCTCCTCTACCTTCCCTTTTCCTCCATTCCTGGGTTCCCATTTTTATTCAAGTGATCTTGTATATTTTTACTTTTCAAGTTGATCTATGTATGTTTTTCTTAGTGTATACTTTGTTACTTAGCTATTCTAGGATCATGAACTATAGGCTCAATATTCTTTATTTATAGCTAGTATCCACTTATGAGTGAGTACATACCATATTCATCTTTTTGGGTCTGAGTTACCTCACCCAGGATGGTGTTTTCTAGTTCCATCCTTTTGCATGCAAATTTAACATCATTGTTTTTTTAACCACTCAGTAGTACTCTAACTAAAAGATAGTTTTTGATGACAGCTTCTATTTCTTTACAGTTTATTCATCTATTTAAATTGCTCACCCAGTCTTGATTTAATTTTGATATATACTACTTAACTAGAAAATTGTCCATTTTGCGGACTATACATTTTTGTAGTGTGATCTGACGATTCTCTGGATTTCCTTAGTGTCTGTTATGTATCCCTTTTAATTTCTGATTATGTTAATTTTGATGTTATCTCGCTGCTTTTTTATTAGTTTGGATAAGGGTTTGTCTAGTGACCTTTCTCCACTTTCTTTATGTGTTTTGAACTCTCCTCTTAGCACTGCTTTAATAGTGTTCTATAGTTTTGGGTACTCTGTGGCTTCATTTTTGTTTAATTTTAGGAAGTCATTAATTTCTTTATATTTTCCTTGATCCATGGTTGGTTCAATTATTTACAGTTCAATTTCCATGAATTTGTAGGATTCTTGATAGTATTGTTGTGAAGTTCTAACTTTAAACCATGGTGATCCAATAAGATACATAGGCTTACTCTTTTTTGTATTTGTGGATGTTTGCTTTGTTACACAGTATGTGGTCAGTTTTTGAGAATGTTCTGAGGTGCTGAGAAGAAACTATATTTTGAGTTTTGGTGAAATGTTCTGTACACATCTGTTAAGTCCCTTTCATGTTTCTTTTACGTATGTGAGTGCTCTTGTATTAGGGGAATAGATGTTAAGGATTGAGACTTCATCTTGATAGATTGATCTTGTTATGAGTATAAAGTGTCTTTCTCCATCTTTTCTGATTTATTTTACTTTGAAATCTCATGTTAGATATTAAGATAGCTACACCTGCTTGTTTCTTTGGTCCATTTGTTCGGAAAACCTTTTCACAGTGCATTAATGTTAGGTAATGTTTATCTTTGAGGTTGAGGGTGTTTCTTGTATACAACTGAAGGCTGAATCTTGGTTTTCTGTCCATTCTCTTAGCCTGTGTCTTTTTATAGGTGAGTTGAGACCATTGATATTAAGTGCTATTAATGACCAGTGGTCATTAATTCCTGTTCTTTTTCAGTCAGAGCAGTTGTGTGTTTCCCTTCCTTTGTTTTTACTGTTGTGTGGTTATCTGTTCCTTGAGTTTTTGGGTTAAGTTAGCTTCCTGGGTTTGGGTTTTTTCTTTTAATACTTTTTGTAAGGCTGGGTTTGTGGATATGTATTATTTAAATGTGGTTTTGTCATGGAATATTTTGTTTTCTCCATCAATGGTGATTGAAAGGTTTGTTGGGTATAGATATCTGTGCTTGCATTTGTGTTCTCTTAGTGTCTGCAGTACTTCTGGCCAGGACCTTCTGGCTTTCTTGGTTTCCATTGAGAAGTCTAGTGTAATTCTCATAGGTCTACCTTTATATGTTACTTAGTCTTTTTTCTTTGCAGCTCATAATATTCTTTCTTTAGTCTATGTTTTGTGTTTTAATTATTATATCTTGAGGGTAATTTTTTTGATACAGTCTATCTTGTGTTCTGTAAGTTTCTTCTACCTTTTAAGGGACATCCTTCTTTAAGTTGGGAAATTTTTCCTGTATGATCATGTTGAATATATTTTCTGTGTCTTTGAGCTGGAGTTCTCCTTCTATTCCCATTAATCTTAGGTTTGGTCTTTTGATGTTTTCACAGATTTCCTGGATGTTTATTGTTAAGAATTTGATAGACTTAATGTTTTCTTTGTCTCATTTATTTTGTCTAGCTCTCTTCAATCCCTGAGATTCTCTTCCATTTCTCTATTCTGTTGGTTATACTTCCCTCTGTAGTCTCTGTTCATTTATCTAGATTTTCCATATCCAGAGTTTCCTTGGTTTGTGAATTGCCTCTATTTCAGTCTTTAAGTCTTTAACCATTTTCTTCAAATTTCTTCAAAATCCAGTGTGTTTTCTCAAGTTTCTTTTGAGGGATTTATTAATTTCTTCCATTTTGTATTTTTTCTCCATTTTAAAAGGTAGTTTTTCATTTCCTATCCTTCATGAAGTTATGTTTAAAATAATTTTCTTCTGCTTTTACTTGGTTAGCATGAGCAAATATGCCTGATCTGTGATTACTGGGTTCTGATGTTACCATATGGTTTATTAGGTTGTTGGATAAATTTTTGCATTGGAGCCAACCCATCTCTTCCTTCAGTTGATGGTGGAAGTGTCTTTCCATCTTGGTCTGATTCTTACAATCGGTGTCTGAGTCTTTGGTAATTGTTCTTGGTCTGCTCTGGGTCTCAGGGAGCCACTGAGGTCTCCTTTAGCCTGCTCTCTTGTCCTGTTCTCCTGGGTTTCTCTCATCGCTTGTGCTTTAGAGTTTCTTGGTCCTCTCAGCAGCAAACTCCTGCTTGCTGTCTAGATAACCTGCCTCAGGTTGGTGAGGAACCCTGCTGGCCACTCACCTCTTGTTCCTCTCAGTATTGTAGCAAGCTGTATTTCTGAGTTCCACTGAAGTTCCTGGATAGGTGAATTTGGATGCAGGATGGTGTTTGTAGCTTGGGGCCTCCAGTGTATGGGAGTGGGTATTGGTCCATCCTACCTGCAGGGAAAATCTCCTGTTGACTGGCTAGAGAAACTGAGGCAGTCGTGGTAGAGGACCAGGGTTTCGCCTCACTATGGAGGGCCTAGAGAGTGGGGTGTCATGCCTGGTGGCTGGTCACTCACTTCTTGGTTCTCTTTGAATTGGAGCAATCTACGTTCAGATGTTAGGAGTAGGATTAGGGTCCCCAAAACTCCATAAAATGAGGGTAAAGTACAAAGCTAATCAGGGGGAAACTGACAAGAAAATACTATAAAAGGTGGTTAACCATTTAACCAAAGTCAAAATAATGAGTTTGTCTCCAATGTGGTAAATAGGCATCTATTGGAACCCATAAGCTCACATGTCAGGTGGATAACAGGTTGAGTTTTTACCTCCTGTGAATGAGATAAAAGGGACCTGTATGAAGCCTAACTAATCTGACTGGAATCATATTGTGCTTCCTTGATGTCTACAAAATCTTTAGTTAGGAGTTTTGAATGGTGGTGACCAGATAACATCCAGGTTGTGGGGAGATCCTGAGACTTGAATTAAAGTCATTGTCAGGCTAAGTTAATCAGATACTTACATGAAGCTGTGGTTGAAATAATTGTTAAGGAGGGAGCTTTGCAAAAGCCCAAGGATCAAATGCCAAAGAGCAGTGCATAGGGTGCACTTAAGTAAGTTGGTACCATCTTTACTCTGTATCCACTCTACTAAGGTGGTTCCCAGTCTCCTCTAGGTCTTCCACTATTTACTTTTTGGCAACTCATGTAACTTCAGTGACAGTACCCTACAGCCCCCATTTTGCAGTCTCCATGGGAACGTAAAACTCTTTAAGTGTCTACACCATCAATACCCAATACTTGTCTGTTTGTCAGGAATAAGGATATTTTAAGATACATTTAAATTTCTCCCTTTGTCTAACAACTAAAATATCTTGATAAATCCAGACCCCCCAGAAGTAAGAAAATAGCCAAAAATCTAAGTAGGAAGAAGAAGAAATCTAGGATTAGCCGGTTCAGTGACTGTGCATCAGGAAGTAGCCGAAGATAAAGTTAGATTGTAATCTTGAGATGAATCTTGAAGAAACAGGGAGTTTCCCGCTTGTGATTATTATTGGTATTTTGGAATACCGTGTTTCAGGAACTAGGTGATTATGATCTTGGGAGTGATCTTGAGAGGCAGGGAGTTGCCCCCTTGTGGTCATCACTGGTATTTTCGGAATTTTCTGTGACATCCTCTCTACCCCCTGGGATAACTGGGTCTTGGTGCATATTATATTGGCTGCTCTCCCCACGTTCAGAGGAGTGGCTGGGCTTGGCGGTTGAGGGGCTGCTGCCCCCAACCTAGGTACAGTGGCCTGCGGAGGCTTGCAGCAGGTGTGGTGCATCCTCCCCCGACTGGGTGGGAGTCAATGGACAAACAGAGTTTATTGTGTTCCTGCCTTGTCCTAAGAATTCCTAAGTGATCTTGAAACACTCTGCTGGCAGCCTCTGAATAACTTCACTGCCTAGGCTATGTCTGTACAGAGCAGAGAGTTGGGAGCCACAAATGGTGGTGCCTGTAGTGCTTATGTTATTGCATGTGGAGAGATATCACCAAATTTTCCAAACATGGAGAGTACTGGTCTCTCCAGTATCTTCAGAAGTTCTACACTTTTAGCATTTAGGTTTAAGATCCATCTGTAGTTAATTTTGTGGAGTTCATAAACAGTTTCTCCTGGGTAGAGTAGCAAATCCACTGCTAAACTGCACTAGGAGAGCGTAATCGATAATAGAACTAATGGTAGAAGAATTTACCAGTTCTTAGGAGACATTAAGTCACACAAAGTAGAATTTAAGTGAGGGAGGACTGCATCCCAAATTCTCCAAAGATAAGTAGAATGCTAACCATGCCTATTAGAGATTAGTATCATGAAATGCAAATGTTTGGGCCTGCCGCTGGTGCAAACTCCGGATATGGTGCGTTTCTGGACACTGACGTTTCTGTGCCCACTCGGGGTCAAGTATCTGAGACCATGCCCATGGCTCTGCTTTCCTGCCTGAGTAGGCACCATGAACAGGTCTATTAGAAAGTGGCACTTTTGAAATACCAGTTTCTGGGCTGTGCCGCCATCATGATCTCTGTCTGCCTCCTGCGGGAGACCGAGCTTTTATTCTTTTTAAAAAATTATTTATTTATCATGTACACAATATTGTCTGCATGTATGATAGCAGGCCAGTAGAAGACACCAAGACCTCATCACAGATGGTTGTGAGCCACCATGTGGTTGCTGGGAATTGAAGTCAGGACTTTTGGAAGAGCAAGCAATCCTCTTAACCACTGAGCCATCTCTCCAGCCCCTAGACAGAGCTCTTTAATGGAGCATTTGGAGTAAAGTACTATGATTAGTTTGGCAACCAGACTCACTGTGTGCCTCAAAATCTCTAAATGGTCACTGTGTTTTAAAAATATATGTTGGCTTGGGAGAGAAAAGAAAATGGTTAAAGATCTTAAAAATAGAAAAAGTAGTTGGGTATGGTGGTACACACCATAAATTCAAACACTTTGGAGGACTAAGTAGATTGACCTTGTGACCTCAAGGTGCAGAGGTAGACTGACCTCTGAGACCTTGTGACTTCAGGGTGTGGTGGAACACACCTTTAATCCCAATGCCTGGGAGGCAGGGACAGACAGCTCTGTGAGTTCAAGGTGTGGTAGCACACACCTTTAATCCCAGCACTGGGGAGGCAGATCTCTGTGAGTTCAGGGACTGCCTGCTCTACTGAGTTGTTCCTGGATGAAGATACACAGAGAACCTGTCTCAAAAAGTAAAAGTAAAAATAAAAGAAATGGAGGTTAAGTAAAGCCACATAAAGATGGAAAATACACAGAGAATCTTGATACTGTATGTTATGCGCTCTTTGAATTGTTTTAATGCTGGCCCTTCATCTTACAAAACAGCATTACAAATAATATGGCTTCTGTGTGACTATTTTAGGTCTGAGCAGCTGGGAACAAACAAGCAGCCACCCATCCATTCCTTCGAGAAGGTAAGGCACATTGCTTTGTGGAAGGTCCAAGCCCCTATTACTATATCTAGGCTGAGCAATGTATCCATCCAAAGAGAACAGGTATCCGAAAACCAGTACAAGCAGTAGAGATAAATCTGGTGCCACTCCCAGTGGCCCATCCGTCTGCCCCAGCCATACCACTGTCAACCACATTCAAGGGAATAGTTTGTACCTATGATGGTTCCTTCCTAGTCTGAGTGGTGATGGTGAGCTCACATTAGCTCATTTAAACTATTTCAGTGGGTGGACCCATCGTGGTCTTGACCTCTTTGCTCATATTCTCATTTCTTCCACTCTTCAATTGGACTTTGAAAGGTCAGTCCATAGCTGTGATGTGGGTCAGTTGCTGGATGAAGGTTCTTTGGTGATATGTAAGTTATTCATTAGTCTGACTGCAAGACAAGGCCAGCTCAGGTCACCTCCACTCTTGCTTAGGGTCTTATCTGGGGTTATCCTTGTGGATTCCTGGGAATTTTTCTAGAGTCAGGTTTCTTGCTAACTCCATAATGGCTCCCTCAATCAAGATATCTCTTTCCTTGCTCTCATCTCTGACCTCCCTCCATTTCAACTATCCCATTTCATCTATTCTCACCCCTTCCTTTTCCCCTCCTCTACCTTCCCTTTTCCTCCATTCCTGGGTTCCCATTTTTATTCAAGTGATCTTGTATATTTTAACTTTTCAAGTTGATCTATGTATGTTTTTCTTAGTGTATACTTTGTTACTTAGCTATTCTAGGATCATGAACTATAGGCTCAATATTCTTTATTTATAGCTAGTATCCACTTATGAGTGAGTACATACCATATTCATCTTTTTGGGTCTGAGTTACCTCACCCAGGATGGTGTTTTCTAGTTCCATCCTTTTGCATGCAAAATTTAACATCATTGTTTTTTTAACCACTCAGTAGTACTCTAACTAAAAGATAGTTTTTGATGACAGCTTCTATTTCTTTACAGTTTATTCATCTATTTAAATTGCTCACCCGGTCTTGATTTAATTTTGATATATACTACTTAACTAGAAAATTGTCCATTTTGCGGACTATACATTTTTGTAGTGTGATCTGACAATTCTCTGGATTTCCTTAGTGTCTGTTATGTATCCCTTTTAATTTCTGATTATGTTAATTTTGATGTTATCTCGCTGCTTTTTTATTAGTTTGGATAAGGGTTTGTCTAGTGACCTTTCTCCACTTTCTTTATGTGTTTTGAACTTTCCTCTTAGCACTGCTTTAATAGTGTTCTATAGTTTTGGGTACTCTGTGGCTTCATTTTTGTTTAATTTTAGGAAGTCATTAATTTCTTTATATTTTCCTTGATCCATGGTTGGTTCAATTATTTACAGTTCAATTTCCATGAATTTGTAGGATTCTTGATAGTATTGTTGTGATGTTCTAACTTTAAAACATGGTGATACAATAGTACAGCTATTACTAAACCTAACATAAATTTGGATTCTTTAAATATCTTATAGAGGAATTCTATAACAGTATGGTCCCGAGAATTTTGAGCCCAAGAATGACCTAAGTTTACATGTAGACAAGTATGTGTTCACTGATGTAGTATCATAAGGGATTCATTTTGAGGGTTAAACTTAAGAGGAATTAATACATGAATGCAATTGCTAATCATAACTAATTCCAGTAGTAAAATTGATTGTTCCAAATAAAAATACATATGGTAGTAGCACACAAGCAGTAACATTACTCTTGTATATAAGGATAAATATATAAGCAGAAGTGCATTCTTCTGTTCCAATGTACGTAAAGCACAACAGCCCCATAAGCCTGCAAGAATGTATGTAAAGCACCACAGCCCCATAAGCCTGCAAGAATGTATGTAAAGCACCACATCCCCATAAGCCTGCAATAATGTATGTAAAGCACCACAGCCCCATAAGCCTGCAAGAATGTATGTAAAGCACCACAGCCCCATAAGCCTGCAAGAATGTATGTAAAGCACAACAGCCACATGAGCTGTAGCAACAACAGCAATAAGGTTAAAAAGTACAGCTATTACTAAACCTAACATAAATTTGGATTTTTTAAATATCTTATAGAAGAATTCTATAACAGTATGGTCCAGAGAATTTTGAGCCCAAGAATGACCTAAGTTTACATGTAGACAAGTATGTGTTCACTGATGTAGTATCATAAGGGATTCATTTTGAGGGTTAAACTTAAGAGGAATTAATACATGAATGCAATTGCTAATCATAACTAATTCCAGTAGTAAAATTGATTGTTCCAAATAAAAATACATATGGTAGTAGCACACAAGCAGTAACATTACTCTTGTATATAAGGATAAATATATAAGCAGAAGTGCATTCTTCTGTTCCAATGTACGTAAAGCACAACATTCACATAAGCCTGCAAGAATGTAAGTAAAGCACCACAGCCCCATAAGCCTGCAAGAATGTATGTAAAGCACCACAGCCCCATAAGCCTGCAAGAATGTATGTAAAGCACCACAGCCACATAAGCTGTAGCAACAACAGCAATAAGGTTAAAAAGTACAGCTATTACTAAACCTAACATAAATTTGGATTTTTTAAATATCTTATAGAAGAATTCTATAACAGTATGGTCCAGAGAATTTTGAGCCCAAGAATGACCTAAGTTTACATGTAGACAAATATGTGTTCACTGAGGTAGTATCATAAGGGATTCATTTTGAGGGTAAACTTAAGAGGAATTAATACATGAATGCAATTGCTAATCATAACTAATTCCAGTAGTAAAATTGATTGTTCCAAATAAAAATACATATGGTAGTAGCACACAAGCAGTAACATTACTCTTGTATATAAGGATAAATATATAAGCAGAAGTGCATTCTTCTGTTCCAATGTACGTAAAGCACAACAGCCCCATAAGCCTGCAAGAATGTATGTAAAGCACCACAGCCCCATAAGCCTGCAAGAATGTATGTAAAGCACCACAGCCCCATAAGCCTGCAAGAATGTATGTAAAGCACCACAGCACCATAAGCCTGCAAGAATGTATGTAAAGCACCACAGCCCCATAAGCCTGCAAGAATGTATGTAAAGCACCACAGCCACATGAGCTGTAGCAACAACAGCAATAAGGTTAAAAAGTACAGCTATTACTAAACCTAACATAAATTTGGATTTTTTAAATATCTTATAGAAGAATTCTATAACAGTATGGTCCAGAGAATTTTGAGCCCAAGAATGACCTAAGTTTACATGTAGACAAATATGTGTTCACTGATGTAGTATCATAAGGGATTCATTTTGAGGGTTAAACTTAAGAGGAATTAATACATGAATGCAATTGCTAATCATAACTAATTCCAGTAGTAAAATTGATTGTTCCAAATAAAAATACATATGGTAGTAGCACACAAGCAGTAACATTACTCTTGTATATAAGGATAAATATATAAGCAGAAGTGCATTCTTCTGTTCCAATGTACGTAAAGCACAACATTCACATAAGCCTGCAAGAATGTAAGTAAAGCACCACAGCCCCATAAGCCTGCAAGAATGTATGTAAAGCACCACAGCCCCATAAGCCTGCAAGAATGTATGTAAAGCACCACAGCCACATGAGCTGTAGCAACAACAGCAATAAGGTTAAAAAGTACAGCTATTACTAAACCTAACATAAATTTGGATTTTTTAAATATCTTATAGAAGAATTCTATAACAGTATGGTCCAGAGAATTTTGAGCCCAAGAATGACCTAAGTTTACATGTAGACAAATATGTGTTCACTGAGGTAGTATCATAAGGGATTCATTTTGAGGGTAAACTTAAGAGGAATTAATACATGAATGCAATTGCTAATCATAACTAATTCCAGTAGTAAAATTGATTGTTCCAAATAAAAATACATATGGTAGTAGCACACAAGCAGTAACATTACTCTTGTATATACGGTAAATATATAAGCAGAAGTGAATTCTTCTGTTCCAACAAGTGATGCATTAAAAAGCTGAACATGTTTTAAGGCAGTTGTGATTTTCTAAATATGCGTCTGTATTTCAGTAAGGACTGTGAATAAGGCCATGAGATCATCACTGACTCTCCCTTCTCCCAATGCCAGAAAACTTTCCATTTATCATTTATTCTCATTTCTATTCATCCTGGTAACATTAATCAAGTCACAAGTGGTAAGATTTCATTCAGAACAAGTGTTACGAAATTCACCATATGGGCCACAATTGATCCATTGATTTTTGAATTATTTTCCATATTTTCCCAAACAAGTTTTCCAAATAAATGGCTGATATTATAAGATATAATATATAAAATCTGGACATATAGAATATGCCAATTCATAATTTTCTGTGATATTATCCCAGGTATGATTAATGGAGTATGAGCAGAGTCTTTGAAGATATCTGCCTATATTAAATAACAGGTTTTAATCAATGCTGAAACCCCATTGAAAAACAAGGACTATTTCCAAATCCCTGGTTACGTTTTATCCACACAATTAAAATTATATTGAGTCCCATCAAAATTATTCAGATAAGTCAAATTATTCCTAGGAGGAGAGAGGATACTGGGATGGTATACACTAACACATCAGTATCTCCCCAAAAGACAGGCTCAAATGTTGGTGCATTAGGTACATAAACCTAATAACTTACAGCTGATCACCGAACAGAAGAGACAGATACCAGAGCACATATTGCCAGAAAAAGATGGTCAGCCATACCTGTCTTCTGGACTGCTGGAAAATAATCCGACCCTGGAATGCAAGAGATCTCACATGACTCCATGTTGGTAAGTGTAAAGACCTATGTCGTCGAGGTCGCTTCCATAAATATAATTTTGCCATTGCCAATGCTAGAATGTCTTCTTTGTGTCTCTACATTACCCCAAGATAGTTTATGTAATTTGTGGCTTTTTTCAAAAGTGATTTTTCTCTTATTTGTTTCTCAACTCCTTTATCATTTGTACATAGGGGGCTACTGATGTTTTTTTGAGTTTACCTTGTATCCTGCCACTTCACTGAAGGTATTTATCCTATGTAGGAGTTTCCCTGTAGAGTTTTTGAGGCTACTTACACATAATCTAATACTTATTGTTCGCAAATAATAAGTTTGACTTCTTCCTCTATAATTTGAATCACTGTGATTGCCTTTTGTTGTCTTACTGCTTTATCAGAACTTGAACTATATTCTATTTGGAGTGTATATCCTCATCTTCCTTATTTTAGTGGAATTACCTTTCTTCTCCACTTAGTTTGTTTCTGGCTGTCAGGTTGCTGTATATTGCGTTTATTATGTTTAAATATTCTCGTATCCCTGTTCTCTCCCTGACCTGTATCATAAATGTGTATCAGATTTTGTCAACTCCTTTTTTAGTATGTAATATGTTGGTCATGTTTTTCTTTCAGTTTATTTATATGATGGATGACATGAATAGATTTTTGAATGTTTTATCATTCTTGCATCTCTGGGATGAAGGTGATTTGATTATGAAGGATTTTTTTGATGTTGTCTTGGATTTTGTTTGTCAGCATTTTCTGGAGTATTGTTGCATCCATGTTCATAAGTACGATTAGTTTGTAATTCTTTCTTGTTTGAGTCTTTGTGGTTTTGGTATCAGAGTAACTATAAAACTATTTGCTCCTGTGATATTTCTGTTTGTGAGGGTTTCTATGACAGCTTCTATATCCTTGGAGTTTATATGTCTTTAAATTTTTCACCTGTTGATTTAATTTTGGTATATGGTACCTAACCAGAAAATTGTCCTTTTGTGTTTCTTAATTTGGAGTACAGGTTCTG
Source organism: Arvicola amphibius (assembly GCF_903992535.2). Lineage (NCBI taxonomy): Eukaryota > Metazoa > Chordata > Mammalia > Rodentia > Cricetidae > Arvicola > Arvicola amphibius. Next base: position 52,227 of record NC_052051.1, read on the forward strand.
ATTAAGATGTGTTATGGTTATAGTTCTAGTTTTTGTTAGTGTTTTGGTTTTGCTCATGGTATGTGTTTGTCTTCGGGTTTGATTTAGAGTTTGGTAGAGTTAGGGGGTTCACGTTTGGTTTAGTGTTCATGTTTGTGTTTGGGTTCCATTTAAGGTATGGTTTATGGTTTGTGTTTGGGTTCAGATACTGGTTTAAGGGTTTGCTTTTAGGGATCAGGTCAAGGTTCGGGAAGTGGGTTTGTTAGTGTTTCTTCAGGGATACGAGTTGGGTTAAGTTTTCTGTTAGGGTAGGGTTTGGTTTTGGGGTAAGGTTTAGGGTTCCGGTTAGGGATCATGTTTTGGTTAGTATTCAGGTTTTTGTCTGTGTTTCTGATTTGAAGTACATTTTAGGGTTCAGGTTATGGTTTATATTCACATGAGGATTTAGGGATCATTCATGTTCGAGTTTATGGTATGGCTTAGTGTTCAGGTTAGTAAAAATCATTAACACAAATCTGAAACCCCCCTTTACTGATGTACATGGTCATTAGAAACTCTTCGCTCCTTGCAATAAACAATACCTCAATTAATAGCAGTAATGAAAATGAAAACAAGTATATAAAAACAAGGCAAAAAGTATACAGAAGCAAAGCAGTTCTGTATAACTGGTAGGGTATGAAGAAATGAGCTCAAAGTCCAATCTTTTATCCAGGGTCCAGATTCTGACAGAACATTTGAGATAAGTTTGTTTTCATCTATGCTTGATTTGCCAAGCAACTGTGTCCCAAGTTCATCTCACCTGTCCCACGAGGAGCCTGAACTCTGAGCCAGTTCTGTGTCTCCAGTTTCGTATGTTATTTTTATTTCAAGTCTAAAGGAGCTTTAACCATAAAGTATGTACATATTTTGTGTGTTGTTGAATATAAAACTCAATCCAAAATAAAAGTATAAGGAGTTGTCGAATATAAAACTCATAATCCAAAATAAAAGTATAAGGTTGTAAGAACCCCCTAGCACCTAATCCTGTAAATTTGCCACCAAAAAATTTGTCCAATGTTAAAGGCATCTGAATCAGGAAATGATTTAGCAAAACTCCTATATCATTATGTAAGTGATCATTGAAAGATTGAACATAGGCATTGCCCAAAAGATTTCATGTAAGGGATTGTTATAAGCCCAATCATTAATTCAAAAAAGTGGTTGAATTCCAATCTCCACACAGTTATTTGTATCTTGCAAAGACACAAATTTGTTTCCCAACCATGCCACAGATTGCTTAAGTACATCAATCTGTCTGAAGTCCAGCATATATTTGAACTTGCTGAATCAAGATTCATGAGAATCTTTATGCCATTTCCCTATAGTGTTTTTTTTGCAAGGATGTATGTAAAGCAATACCAGCCACATATGCAGTAGTAACAACAGCAATACAGTTAAAAATTGCAGCTATTACTAAACCTAACATGAATTTGGTTCTTTTCAATATCTTCTTGAAGTATTCTATAACAATATGATCTAGAGACTTTTGAGACCAATAACTACCTAAGCTTACACGTAGACAAATATGTGTTTACTGTTCAGTATCATAAGTGATTGATTATGAGGGTTAAACTTAAGATGAAAAGTAATTCCAGTAATATTTATTCTTCCTATTAAAAATATATGTGGTAGTAGCACACAAGCAGTAACATTACTCTTGTATATACGGTAAATATATAAGCAGAAGTGCATTATGTTCCAACAAATGATGCATTAAAAAGCTGAACAGGTTTTAAGACAATTACGATTTTCCAAATATGCATCTGCAGTGCATTAAGGACTGTGAGTAAGGCAATGCGATCATCAATGACTCTTCCTTCTCCCAGTGCCAGAAAACTGCTTCCATTTATCACTTATTCTCATCTAAATTCATCCTGGTAACACTGAGCAAATCACAAGTGGTAAGATTCCATTTAGAATAAGTTTTAAAAAATTGACTGTATGGTCCATAATTGATCCATTGATTTTTGAATCATTTTCCAAATTTGGCCAAACATGTTTTCCAAATAATTTGCTGATATTTTAAAATATAATATGTAAAATCTGGGCATACAGAATATGCCATTTTCTAATTTTCTGTGATATTATCCCAGGTATGATTAATAGACTATGATCATAGTCTTTGAAGATAAGTACAATATCTGCCTATTTTAAATACCAGGTTGTAAGCAATGCTGAAATCCCATTGGAAAACAAGGACCATTTCAAATCCTATTGATTTCTTTTTATCCACACAAGTCAAATTATATTGAGACGCCTCAAAATTATTCAGATAAGTCAAATTATTCCAAGAAGGAGAGAGGATACTGGGATGGTATACACTAACACATCAGTATCTCCCCAAAAGACAGGCTCAAATGTTGGTGGGTTAGGGACATAAGCCCAATAATTTACAGCTGATCATAGTTCAGAAGAGACAGATACCAGATCATATATGGCCAGAAAAAGATGTTCAGCCATAACCGGTCTTCTAGACTGCTGGAAAATAATCCAACCCTGGGATGCCAGAGATCTCACGTGACCCCATGTTGGTAAGGGTAAGACCTATGTCGTCGAGGTCGCTTTCATAAAGATAATTGTGCCATTGCCAATACTAGAATGTTTTCTTTGTGTCTCTACATCACCCCAAGATATTTTATGTAATTTGTGGCTTTTTTCAAATGTGATGTTTCTCTTATTTCTTTCTCAACTCATTTATCATTTGTACATAGGTGGCTACTGATGTTTTTTTGAGTTGACCTTGTATCCTGCCACATGACTGAAGGTATTTATCCTATGTAGGAGTTTCCCTGTAGAGTTTTTGAGGCTACTTACACACATAATCTAATACTTATTGTTCGCAAATAATAAGTTTGACTTCTTCCTTCATAATTTGAATCCCCTTGATTGCCTTTTGTTGTCTTACTGCTTTATCAGAACTTGAAGAACTATATTCTATATGGAGTGTACATCCTCATCTTCCTTATTTTAGTGGAATTACCTTTATTCTCCACTTAATTTGTTGCTGGCTGTCAGGTTGCTGTATATTGCTTTTATTATGTTTAGATATTCTCCTCACATCTCTGATGTCTCCCAGACCTTTATCATAAATGGGTATCAGATTTTGTAAACTGCTTTTTTAGTATGTAATATGTTGGTCATCTGTTTTTCTTTCAGTTTATTTATATGATGGATGACATGAATAGATTTTTGAATGTTTTATCTTTCACCTCTGGGATGAAGGTGACTTTATTATGAATGATTTTTTTGATGTGGTCTTGGATTTTGTTTGTCAGCAGTTTCTGGAGTATTGTTGCATCCATGTTCATAAGTACGATTAGTTTGTAATTCTTTCTTGTTTGAGTCTTTGTGGTTTTGGTATCAGAGTAACTATAAAACTATTTGCTCCTGTGATATTTCTGTTTGTGAGGGTTTCTATGACAGCTTCTATATCCTTGGAGTTTATATGTCTTTAAATTTTTCACCTGTTGATTTAATTTTGGTATATGGTACCTAACCAGAAAATTGTCCTTTTCGTTTGTGTTTCTTAATTTGGTGGAGTACAGGTTCGGATTAGGATATGTGTTATGGTTAGAGTTCTCGTTTTTGTTAGTGTTTTGGTTTTGCTCATGGTATGTGTTTGTCTTCGTGTTTGATTTAGAGTTTGGTTTATTGTTCATGTTTGTGTTCGGTGTTCCATTTAAGGTATGGATTATTGTTTGTGTTCAGTTCAGATACTGGTTTAGGGGTTTGCTTTCAGGGATCAGGTCAAGGTTCTGGAAGTGGGTTTGTTAGTGTTTGTTCAGGGCCGATTTTGGGTTAAGTTTTATGTTAGGGTATGGTTCGGTTTTGGGTTAAGGTTTAGGGTTCCGGTTAGGGATCATGTTTTGGTTAGTATTCAGGTTTTTGTCTGTGTTTCTGATTTGAAGTACATTTTAGGGTTCTGGTTACGGTTTTATATTCACATGAGGATTTAGGGATCATTCGTGTTGGAGTTTATGGTATGGCTTAGTGTTCAGGTTAGTAAAATCATTACCTCAAATCTGAAACCCCACTTTACTCATGTACATGAACATTAGAAACTCTTCACGCCTTGCAATAAACAATACCTCAATTAACAGTAATGAAAATGAAAACTAGTACATAAAAACAAGGTGAAAAGTATATAGAAGCAAAGCAGTTCTTTATAACTGGTAGGGTATGAATTAATATGCTCAAAGTCCAATCTTTTATCCAGGGTCCAGATTCTGACAGAACATTTGAGATAAGTTTGTTTTCATCTATGCTTGATTAGCCTAGCAACTGTTTCCCAAGTTCATCTCACCTGTCCCACGAGGAGCCTGCACTTTAGCCTGTTAGTTTCCTATGTTATTTTTATTTCAAGTCAAAAGGAGCTTTGACTATAAAGTATGTACATATTCTGTGAGTTGTTGAATATAAAACTCAATCCAAAATAAAAGTATAAGGAGTTGTTGAATATAAAACTCATAATCCAAAATAAAAGTATAAGGTTGTTAGAACCCCCTAGCATCTAACCCTGTCAATTTGTCACCAAAAAATTTGTCCAATGTTAAAGGCATCTGAATCAGGAAATGATTTAGCAAAAGTCCTATATCATTATGTAAGTGATCATTGAAAGATTGAACATAGGCATTGCCCAAAAGATTTCATGTAAAGAATTGTTATAAGCCTAATCATTAATTCAAAAAAGTGATTGAATTCCAATCTCCACACAGATATTTGTATCTTGCAAAGACACAAATTTCTTTCCCAACCATCTCACCGATTGCTTAAGTACATCAATCTCTGTCTGAAATCTAGCATATATTTGAACTTCGTGAATCAAGATTCATGAGAATCTTTATGCCATTGCCCTATAGTGTTTGCAAGGATGTATGTAAAGCAATATCAGCCACATATGCAGTAGGAACAACAGCAATATGGTTAAAAATTGTAGCTATTACTAAACCTAACATGAATTTTGTTCTTTTCAATATCTTATTGAAGTATTCTATAACAATACGGTCTAGAGAATTTTGAGACCAATAACCACGTAAGTTTACATGTAGACAAATATGTGTCCCCTTCCCTTGGTGTCCTGAGTTCTGTGACTGCAGATGCGCATCACCAGACCTCGGTGACACTTTAGAGCTATGTGCAGTTTAGAGTCTGGATCTGTGATAATATGGATGGTGACGTAGTTTCGAAGTTTGAGAGATGACTGACAAACTTAGGAAAGCAGCCAAACGTGTCCCCGGGAAACGCTGGGATACCCAGATAAATGATACTGCTAGGCTTAGGTGTTTTAGGGGTGTGAGAAAAGAGTAGGGTTTAACTCAACTCTTCTTCCTGCTCTGCCTGGTGTTTTCTCCAGTCTCTAGAGGTCTCTGACATTGAACCTCTGGGTTGTTTTGGGAACATCTCAGTCACAAAACCCCAACATTTTAATGGCTCTTGGTGCTCTTTGAAGAAGATAAATTTTGTATCCATTTACCAAGTAGAGGAAATGCTGCAGGTGGGTTATGGTTTGGTGTCCCAGTTTTAAAACTGTATGATTACTTGAAATCTGATGGCTTGTTTTTGTTAGGTAACAAACCGAAAGTATCCAAAACTGAAAGAAGTGGATGATGTGCTTGGTGGAGCAGCTGCCTGGGAGAACGTGGACTCTACTGCAGGTGGGAAGTTTTCCATTACAACGCCAGTGACTCAACCCTGCTTATTATTACTTATTATATTTAATAATAATAATTCATTTATTATAATACAGCCCTGTATATTATTAGGACCAATGACATGGTTTAGCAGGTAAAAGCTCTTGTTGCCAAACCTGTTAACCTGAATTTGATCCTTGATGCTTAGATAGCTGACTCAAGAAAAGTTGTTTTCCACCCTCCCCCAGTAAGTATGAAAGAATTAAGGAAATATAAATAATGACAAATATCAGTAATTACAAATATCTTGTGTTTGCAAATACAGGAAGTATTTTTTTTTTTTTTTTTGGTTTTTCGAGACAGGGTTTCTCTGTAGCTTTGGAGCCTGTCCTGGAACTAGCTCTTGTAGACCAGGCTGGTCTCGAACTCACAGAGATCCGCCTGCCTCTGCCTCCCGAGTGCTGGGATTAAAGGCGTGCGCCACCGCCGCCCGGCTACAGGAAGTATTTTGATGATACGTTTTAGTTACAATATAGTCGTTCTTTAAGCAAGTCATTTAAACTTTTTTGTTTATTTGATTTGTTTTGTTTTGTTTTGAGAAAGAATTTCTTTGTGTAGCCCTGTGTGTCCTGGACCTACTCTGTAGACCATGCTGGCCTCGAACTCAGAGATTCACCTGTCTTCCTGCCAAATTCTAGGGTTTTTTGTTTGTTTGTTTGTTTGTTTGTTTTGGTTTTTCGAGACAGCATTTCTCTGTAGCTTTGGAGCTTGTCCTGGAACTAGCTCTTGTAGACCAGGCTGGTCTCGAACTCACAGTGATCTGCCTACCTCTGCCTCCCACGTGCTGGGATTAAAGGTGTGTGCCACCACCACCACCCAGCTCAAATTCTAGGTTTAAAGGCATGTGCACCACCACCTGGCTGTATTAAAAAATTTAAAGCAGGTTCTTTCAAGGAAAGATATTCTGAAAGGGAAATCACCATACTGATACCCGCTCCATTGTTTCATTTAGATTCTCCAGGTCAGATTGGACCAGTATAAAAATCTGGTATACTCTTTTTGAAGCAGGTTTGGAGTTTATTACAAAAAAGTTTCAATGTTGGTTTAAACTTAAATATTGATGGTTGTTGAAAGGGGAGAGATAGAGATACATAGAGGGCAGTCATCCATGCTTTTTATTCTGTATGGATTTAAAAGTTTTGTGGCTCAAGCTTGTAAGCCAGTACTCTCAACCCTATCTCAATCAGTCAATCAGTCAATAGTTTTGGGGAAGCTGGGTGGTGCCAGCACTCAAGAGACAGAGACAAGCAGATCTCTGTGAGTTTGAGGAAATACACAAATCTATGTTAAAAGTTAGAATTAGCTAGTTGTGGTAGTACAGTTTGAGAGGTGGAGACAGGAAAATCAGGAGCTGAAGGTCATCTTGGCTACCTAGTGACCTTGAGGCCAACTCCAAGAACTTGTTTTTATAAAAGCAAACAACAAAAACCTTGAAAATGGAAAATGAGTAGGGGCTTAATTTTTTTTTAAATCTATTTTTATTTATTTATTTATTTATTTTTTGGTTTTTCGAGACAGGGTTTCTCTGCAGCTTTAGAGCCTGTCCTGGAACTAGCTCTTGTAGATCAGGCCGGTCCCGAACTCACAGAGATCCGCCTGCCTCTGCCTCCCGAGTGCTGGGATTAAAGGCGTGTGCCACCACCGCCTGGCTATTTGTTTATTTTTGAGATAGACTCTTATTATATAGCCCAGGCTGGCCTTGTGGCAAGCCTCTTGTCTCAGTCTCTTACGTCCTGGAATATAGCTGTGTACTACCACCCTGGGCAGGTATTTTTGTTTATAGCCTCTCAAAACAGACTACAAGAGACCCTTCTCATGCTATGCTTCCATCCAGTCTTCAGTAAAATTTGAGAAAGTGATACTAGGAAGGTGCTTTCAAAGTCACAGTCTCTCCAGTCCCCTTAGTATTGGTGTGCTGTGGGTCGGATGTTGCTATTGGCAAATTTACCATTGGCAGCATAGTCTGGATGAACGTGGGAATGAGATATTTACCCATACTTAATAGTATTTGTGTAATGTGGATGACTGGTTTTTCTCTTTGTCAGAGCCATGTCCCAAATGTGAACATCCGCGTGCCTATTTCATGCAGCTTCAGACCCGTTCTGCAGATGAGCCAATGACCACCTTCTACAAGTGCTGCAATGCTCAGTGTGGACATCGCTGGAGAGACTAGGGGCAGGGCTTCCCAGCTGCAGCCCTGACTTTGTGTGCTGAAGGTCTTTGCTGTGTGATAGGAAGCTAACTCTTCTGTGGTGGAGGACGAGGGTGAAACAGGTCCTCTGCAGGTCAGCAGATAAAAACCTTAATGCACAGGGGCCTCGGGTCCTTGGGAAATACACATGATTTTGTTCCTTTATTCTTTGTGTTTATATAGTGGGTAGTTGATATTTCCTTACTACCATTAGAACTAGAAACTTGGTTTATAGCCAAAGATAATCTTGAACCTCCTATTCCTCTTGCCTCTGTCTCAGAAGTATTAAGATGATAGGCATGTAAACTATGTTCATTCTATGCAGTGCTGGGCATTGAACTCTGAGCCTCATGCATGCAGACAAGTACAGACAATTAACTCAGTCAACTGAGCTATATCTCCAGCCATTTAATTTTTAAGATAATTTGTATTTTTTCTCTCTAGAACAATTATAAAAATATCCACAAAATCATTGAAAAGCACTTTAAAATTCAGGACTGACACGATACAGCTTGTATGATTAATAACTAAACAAACTTCTGTTATTTGGATTTTCTGAATGATGTTGATAGGAATTTAAAAGTAACCAAAAATATTTTCTATTTTCAGCTAGGGAGAAAGGGCCACAATAGAGCCTATGCCTAGCACTTACAAAAGTCTGTGTTTGAGCCACATTCAAAAGCCTATTAAAACTTCAATAAATTTAGAAAAGTTACTTATTTGCTAGAATTACTAGTGAGATTACTCTATATAGTGGGCATATTTTTTATGATGGAAGCTCTGGTCCTTTCCATGCAACTGGACAGTCATATACATGATAAAGAATGCAGATAGTAAGGAAATCTAAAATATCAGTATCCTCTTATGAACATAACACATCTAATGTTTTCAGAGTCCTTAAATAGTGTGGATGAGTAATTCACAAACAAAAGCTGACTTTGAAATCTTTGATCTGTGGTTATTTTCAAGCCTTTAGAACTCTGTTGACTATCTCCTTTCACTGATTCTGTTACAAAGGAGAGCCACATAGTCTTCTTTGAATGAAGATGTATTTGGGTATTAGATCACTTGCCTAGCATATGACAAGTTCTGGGCTCAATCCTTGGTACTGAATGACAGAGGTGTGGGGGAGAATGATAATTTTTACTGTTGGTAAGGGTTAAGACATTCTCACATTGCTGGTGAGAGTAGAAGATTCTATTCCTGAGAATAGTTTCTCAGGACAGTGAGGTAATATCTATCAGTAATTTAAAATGCTTCCCAAGGCTGACAGACATGCAGTGTTACCACCTGAGAGGCCGGAGCAGGAGTATTGGGAGGTCCAGGCTATCCTGTCAGTGGCAGCAGGATTTGGAAGAGAAGATAAGGCTCTGTGCTGCTGCCTGTCTCAGCCCCAGTTCTTTCAGGGAATTTTTGTCACTGCTGCTGGGATTCTGAACCATGCCACAAAAGATTCTCAGGACAACTAGGTATAAAGTAAGTCAAGTGTCTTAATAATAGCCATGTTTATGATTTGGGTGGCTTTTTAAGAGAATTGTTCAGTGAAGTTTTACCCCCACTTATCCTTTTTTGTATTTGTTAAATGAGATCATTGGATAAGTCCATAGATGGCAAGGGTTCAAGCTGTTCTTAATATACCAGGTTACAAGGGGTTAAGACATAACTTTTGACTGTCAACAAAGAAAACTTACTATCTCTTTTATTTTTTATGTTTACAACTGGGAAAAGTCAAATTAAGGTCATCTGGTTAGTGAGGCTCATCAGTGCTGACGTTCTCAATTGAAATCTCTATATAAGATGACTATAGACTGCAGTCAACCTTTATTGCTTTAGAATTCATAGTGCTTAGCTGGAGTTTTCACAACCAGACTTAATTTGCCTATTTAAAAAAATTATTATTGCATATGTATATGGTAGAGGGTGTCGTTCACATTCACATGGAGGACAGAAGGCGACTTTGTGAAGTTGGCTATCTTTATTTTTATATTGGTTTTGCCCCACTTATTTCATTTTCCAAGCACTCCCCTGACTTTTTAATCTATCTTAAGGCTTGGCTACATTATGAGATTTTGTCTCAAAAATCAAAACTAACAAAAATTAGGACAGGCTCCAAAGCCACAGAGAAACTCTGTCTCGAAAAATCAAAAAAAAAAAAAACCTAACAAAAATTATCATCAAATTATCACCAAAAAATAATATTGGAAACAGAAAAGAAAAATGACCTTTTATCATACAAGGATCCATAATAAAGACTACCAACAGATTTTATAGAAGAAAAGCTTTGGACACTAAAGGTCAGTGAGCTGGCACATTGAAAATACTGACTGAAAACAAGCTGGAAAACCCCACAAGTGAGAGAGAGAATATAAAACAACATAGAAGCGGGAGAGATGATCCAGTGGGCAATAGCAGCATACTTCTCTCGTACAGGATCTGGATTCAGTTCGCAGCACCCACTGGGAATCTTGCCACTTTATATCCCTCCAGTTTAAATGGATCTGGTCCTTTCTTCTTACTTGCATAGGCACTAGGTACATAATTAAATCCAAGAAAAACACATGTAAGGAGAAATTTCTTTTTAAGAAAATCTATTGGAGCAGTAAATGCTCTTATGAGACATCTCTCCAGCACCTGCATTTGACTTCTGTCCTTCCAGGACCATGTGCTGTATTTGTTGGACTGGACCAATACCAGCCAGAAAGAGAGGTTTCTGGAGGTCGGTAGGGACAGGTACATGAGGTAGGCATGCTAACTCTTTAGATACCAGGTATCTATACAGGGATCTGGTGTACCCACTTCTCTCTGTGAGGTGGGATTCTCCTCTGTATGCTGTGAATATCATTGGTTAATGAAGGAACTGCTTTTGGCCTATAGCAGAGCTATAGGGGAACAGAGCTAGGCAGGGAAAACTAAGCAGAATTCTGGGAGAAAGGAGGTAGAGTCAGGGAGAAGCCATGTAGCCCTGCTGGAACAGGATGGAACTTTACCCAGTAAGCTGCTGCCACATGACAATATACAGATTAATGGAGATGGGTTAAATTAATATGTAAAAGTTAGCTAATAAGCAGCTCGAGCTAATGGGCCAAGCAGTGATTTAAATAATATAGTTTCTGTGTGATTATTTCAGGGCCCTTCTTACTGCATCTCTGTGAGTTCAGGATCATGCCCCAGCTTCATTTATTATCAGAGTTGGAGCAGATCTGTCACCTCTCTTCTAGGATGATAGTGTAGATTAGGCCCACCTGATGATGGAAAGCAGAGTTGAGATGACCCTTCTGGGGACTGGGAGTGGAGTAAGAAATGCTTCTTGATACTAAGAAAAAGCTCCAGGTAAGCAGTGTAAGTAGGAAGCCCCCGAGGAGCCACAGTGGATGTGGTCTGCAGCAGAGCCCACATGCTTTCCGTGAGGACTTTTCCTGTGGAAGCCTGGACATAAGAGGGGCAGTTGAAGCTACCCTTTTACCATGGCAAATCTCAAGTATAATCTTGAAAGTAAATCTGAAGTGACTTCATCCAGATGACTGACTGTTCTGTTATTGTAAAGCTGTCCCTGGAACTGATCTGACTTCTGAGACTGGAGGTGAGTCAGATAATACAAGTGTGGAGGAAGTAATTCTGTGAGTCCACAGACAGGTGCTGACAAACCAGGGCTTCTAAAAGCTCGGCAGCCAGAGATGTAGGGTAGAGGCTTTGGTTACTCTCTGCTGTAAGTCATTTTCTCTTTCTGAGATGACCCTGACTCAGAAAGGCCATCTGTAGACTGTAGACAGAGACTGCTTTAGTTTCCTGGTCACCCAGACCCGGATAATTTCACAGAAACTATATTAATTACAACATTGTTTGGCCAATGGCTTAGGCATATTCCTAGCTAGATCTTAGATTAAACCATTTCTATTTATGTATGTATTGCTGTGAGTCTATGACTTACTGGTAATGTTCTGGCATCTTTCTCCTTCAGTGGCTACATGGCATCCCTTGACTCTGCCCATTCTCTTTTTCTCTGTTCAATTTCCCGCCTGGCTTTACTCTGCTAAGCCATTGGCCATAACAGCTTTATTCATCAACTAATAAAAACCACATATGTACAGAAGGACATCCCACATCAGTAGACATGAAACTAGACAAGAATTTGTAATAGTTTAAGTAAAATGCTATAGGTCCCCGAATGGCAGCAGTGGGCAGTGGGTCCTGAGACTACGGCAGGCCATGAAGGCAGCCGGGTCCCAGGAAGGAAGCCATGTGGTGGGTGAGAGACAGAGATGGACAGGCACGCCATGCAGAGTGAAGTTGGATAATTATTTAGTGGGTTAGGGAAGGGGAGAAGGAGGAAGAGCAGAGAGAGAGAAAGAGAGAAATGGGGGGAGAAGTGGGGAGAAGTGAGACAGAAGCTGCCTCTTAAAGAAGGAAGGGACCCAGACTGGAAGCTGAAGATCAGCTTGCCTCAGCAGATGGAGGTGGGGGAATGGGAGTGGCTTGTCTCTTAAAGGGACAGGACAGACCATTACAGAATTGGTTTAGGCCGCACTAATAAGTTACTACTATACTGAATGGGTCGCTGTGTTCATCTCAGTATCTGGAATGAGCCAGGGACTATACCTTATTCACCTTTAGGTCCTCTGCATACTACTTGTTCAGTTTTAAAATGCTACCAGATGGGTCGATTAACCTGGCTTTTTCTGGCATTTGTACAGGTAAATAGTAGTTTGACTTCAGCCTTTCTTAGAAGAAACTCTCTTAAAGCCTTTCCTCTTTTCTCTCAGATAGCTAAACATTCCCAGTCTTGAAAGAATTCTGTCAGTCATCCTCAAGTATCAGCCTTGTGGTGGCCAAATGGACAGCTGATTATCTTCTTGCAGCCTGTCTTGGGCTTGTTCTAGCAGATGAATGATATTATAGACTTGAAATGTAACTCGGTGGTCTTAGGTTCAATACTAACATTAGGAGGTAGGAGGGTTGTCTTAGGGTTTCTATTGCTGTGAAGAGACCCCATAACCACAGAAACTTTTATAAAGGAAAACATTTAATTGGTGTGGCTTGCTTACAGTTCAGAGATTCAGTCCGTTGTCATCATGGTGGTGACATGGCAATATATAGGCACACATGGTACTGTATAAGTAACTGAGAGTCTTACATCTTGCAGGCAACGGGAAGTTGTTGTGGGATACCTCTTGTTTGTTTCCAGCTGCTCAGCCCTGAAATGATCACACAGAAATCATATTATTTGCAATACTGTTCGGCCAATAGCTTAAGCGTATTTCTAGCTAACTCAAATCTTAAATTAAGCCATCTCCATTAATCTGTGTATCGCCACAAGGCTGTGACTTACTGGGTAAAGTTCTGGCATCTGTCTCCAGGAGGGCTACATGGCTTCTCTCTGACTCTGCCTCCTTTTCCCCAACATTTAGTTTAGTTTTCCCTGCCTAACTAAGTTCTACCTTGCTAAAGGCTAAGCCAGTTTCTTTATTCATTAACCAATAAAAGCTACACATAGATAGAAGGACCTCTCACACCAGGAATTGATCTGAGAAACTGGGTGGTATCTTAAGCATATATGAGACCTTAAAGCATGCCTCCACAGCAACATACTTCCTCCCACAAGGTCACACCTACACCAACAAAGCCACATTTCCTAATAGTGCCTCCCTTTGGGGACGACTCTTTTCAAACCACTACAAAGGGGGAGAAAAATTAATGACACAGTTACATCCAGAACTGTGTCATAGAACATAAAGGAAGGCTCCATAGGAGCGTGTAGGTCCTCCCATGGCTAGTCTCCACATAGCTTATTTGTTGAATGTGTATTTTAAATAACGCAAAAATCATTCTTGGCAGAGGGATCTGCTCATTATGAATAAAGCAGGTGCAGAGAGCTGTTAGTCATATTTGGTCACTAGATGAGATAAAGGGTCAGAGAGAGGAAGGGCCATGATAGTGATAATGAGACAAGCTTTCTGTTCTTACCTAAGATGAAGCCACTTGTCTGAGGTTTATGTTCCCAAGGACAAGATTTCCTCTTCTAGGGCTGGAGAGATGGCTCAGTGGGTAAGAGCACTGACTGCTCTTCCAGAGGTCCTGAGTTCAATTCCCAGCAACCACTTGGTGGCTCACAACCACCTGTAATGAGATCTGGTGCCCTCTTCTGGCCTATAGGCAGGATACTAAATAAATAAATAAATCTTTAAAAAAAAGATTTCCTCTTCTAATGATGCTTTATGTCTAACACCTGTCCCTGATAATATGCTTTTCTTATAAATCGCTGATGTGACTAAAACAGGCTTTCATACTGTGCCAACTAATGATACATGACCTTCTGATTTGTTCTTTGTGTGAATACTATATAATGAAAACATGAATTCAGTAAAATCGCAGTAGATTCCAACCACTCTCTTGTGTGTTGTGTCTGTCTGTTGTCACCGACCTCATGACTTCCTGAGTACCAAGACCCTGCTTCGCCCACCGTCTGAGTGACTCCCCTAAGCCGATCCGTGGCACCTCCCTTTATCCTCCCATTTCTTGTTTTTGAATTTTCTGTTCTGGGATTTGGCTTGAGAACTTCACACAGGTGAAGGAAGCACTCCAATACTGAGCCATACCACTACCATTTATTTGTGTATTTGATGTAGGATATTACACTCAGGCCAGTCTCAAAATCCTCCTGCCTCAGCTTCCTGAGTTAACTAGTTTAGGAGCACGCACCACCATACATAATAAAATGTATTTCTTAAACTGGATTTCAGATCTGTGTAATTTGCATTTATAAGGTATATATATATATAGTTTAAATTTATATAACTACTGTAAGGTTGCCCTCTCTAGAAGCAACTGCAGGAGCTTAAAATGAAACATAGGTCTATTTTCCAATTTCCTCTCAAACCTTGCACTTGTATCTTTCATTGTACTGTGCTGATATTGAATGGAGGTTTGCAAGAACAAAGCTCTGGATGAGATATTTTGATGAAGATGACACTTGCCTCCTCCATTCATAATTATCCTCAGTCCAAAATAATTTCTCCATTTTAGCAACTGATTCACCAACACCTTCAGTCCCAAAAGTGACCCTGAGGGAAGACAGAGGAGGCACAACTTGCCAGAGGCAAAGCTAAAGCCACTAGAGGTAATAGTGATACACAACTTTAATCCCAGGATTTGGGAGATAGAAGCAGATGGATCTCTGTGAGTTCAAGGCCACCCTGATCGATGCAGAAATAAATCCAGGTGGTGGTGGCCTACACCTTTAATTCCATCACTAGAGGGAATATAAAATGAGAGGAGAGAGGCTGCCTGCTTATTTGTGGTCACCCAGCCTTGGTAGAGGTAAGACTTCTCTAGTCGCTTGGCTACACTTATTTTCTGATTTTTGGGTTGAACCCCAATTTCTGTCTCTGAGTTTTTATTATTCATGCAACATTTGGTGCCCAATGTTTGGGGTACAAATACACACACACACACACACACACACACACACAAAAACATTTGCCTGAGGCTTTATAGCTGTCAGTACAGGCCAGGGTTGCATGTGAGGCTTCCATCTGAGCTGCACCTGGGGCTCCAGCCCCACCCACTAGGCTTTCTTTTCTTCTTCCCTCTCCACCATCAGTTGCAGGCTCTCCTTGAACCCCCTTCTCGGGCTGCTGCCAAACTAGGTAGCTCCTTGAAATCCAGCCAGACTTGCTGTTTTATGCAGCAGCAATCAGCCTCACATCTTCATCAACATCATCAGTAGATTTGGTAAGACAAACGGGAATTCTTAAAGGGAGGGATTATTTAAAAGAAAGTTTTTCCTCCACATTAAAATTTAGAAAAACCATTATAATGAAGGGATTTGGGTCTCTGTAAGGTTGATATGCTAGATATTTTATAAATAGAATCATTAAATTAGAGGATATCTAATTTAGATGGGATTTATGTGATGTCAATTGTGAACATTATCAGCATGATTTTTGTCTTATCACTAAAAAAATTGATTAATCTAAGTGCTAAGATATAGAATTCAGAAAAATCTACTAAAACATCATAGATTCAAATCCAGACAGAATAATTTAATAGAGAGCCAATTTCAGCATTACATTATAAGAATAGAGAGGAACAGCCTAAGTTTTTCAGACAACCAACCTTAATATATCCAGTAACCTTACAGGAATTGCCAAATGGCAGAATCTGTTACAGCTAACTGGACTATTGTGCCAATGTTAGATTTAAGGAGATTCAAGGAAGCAGTAGTCCCATATGGCATGCATCACCTTTTGTGAAGCAAATGTTAAACTCATGGTCAATTTGTAATAGAATTATCCGTAGTGACCAGAAAGATTTGGTTAATGGCGTTTTAGAGACTGGTGCACAATTACAATGGAGTCCCTGGTTCAGAGAAGAAGCTGAGGTATTGAAAAATGGACTAAAGCTAGAGATAGGGAAATCTCCCAAGATCAAAGATTTGGAGAAGGATACTACACTACTTACTATAAGAATGCAAACTGTATATGATGACTGCACTCTGGATTTATGCCACATAGCAGCTTTGAGTGCTTGGGACAGAATTGGAGAAATCGGAATAAAATTGAGTCATTTACTAAAGTTATACAGACCCCAAAGAAAGCCTTTATGGATTTCTTACAAAGATTGACTTCAACAGTAAACAGAATGAAACCAAATTCAGAAGCTAGACAAATAATAATTAAATCTCTGGCTTCTAAAAATGCCAATTCTCTATGCAAATGGATAATTAGGCCATTAAAGGCAAGGTCATTATCTGTGCAGTAAAGGATCTGAGTACAATTAATATAGACTCTCATGACCATGATGCTACATGGATAGGAGAGGTGATTTCCAGAGGTTTGAGGAAAAATCAAAATGTCAAGTGTTATAATTGTGACAAACAAGGTCACTTTAAAAGAGATTGTCAACAGGGCATTCTAGAAACAATGTTTTTTTTTTCTAAAAATAATCCATTCAGAATGCACCTCCATTCTGGATTATGCAGAAGGTATGGCAAGGGCAGGCATTGGACTAATAAATGTAGGTCAGTGAGGAATATTCAAAATAATACTTTGCATTGGGAAAGTCCATGAGGGGCCTCTTGCAGACATTTGGCCCCTATGCCAAATCTGGTTCAGTAGTTTCTTGCCAACGTAGAGGAAACCCCTTCCCAAAGCAATGAAAAAACCTAATGTCTATTGTAAGAAACTATACTGCTCTGGATAATTGAACAGCTATAGAAGAGAGGACCAAAAATTCAGGAGAAACCATAAAGCAACTATTTTGGCAAGTTTCAATAAATGAACAAAGACCAAAATTAAAAACATAAATAAGTGACATTGTCATTGAAGATCTGGTAGTCACAGGTGCAGATGTAACAATTTAATCAGAATCTTTTTTGGAGGAGGGGCCTGCTTCTTGGTTCTGGGCTACCAGGCTAGCTTAGATCAGAAATAATCACAGAAACTGTATTAATTAAATCACTGCTTGGCCCATTAGCTCTAGAAATAGTGATGCAGGAGGGAAATTATATAAGTCTTGCAAAACCTCGTACATGGTGTAAGTAAAGAGGCTATTGAAACCTTGAAAGGTTATATTGTCCATAAAAAATCTTACCTGTGGTTTAGGTAGCTGAAGTAGGTATAATTACTGTTACCTGCCAGTAGGGGGTCACTGTGCACTTGGAGCTGTGTGGCTGGTTTAAATCTGATTCAATGCTAAAAGATATGCTCAGATTAAAAACGGTTATTTAGTGTAAATATAAATCACAGACTGTGTACTCAGCGGAGGTCTCTGGCTATTCAACAGCTACATGAGACAGTTGGCAGAGGGAGACTGGCGCCTCCTACTCGGGACAGAGGGCGTGTTGCCCGTGGCGGTAGTGGTGGCGCTGGGCGGGACCTCCTCAACCTTTTCCGCCTAGGTCTCCCGCACGTCCCTGCCTGTTGTGCCCTTGGCACTGCCTGAGCTTCCCCAGGCACAGAAAAAGCTCGACCCAGATTTCAGCTGGTAGCAGCTAATCAGGGCTGCTGTGTGGGAAAAAAAATCTATGCCCAAATGAATGGCAGCATTTTACCTTTTGTACAGTCTAAATCTCCAGTCCTGTGTACTGTTTTGGTACCCTCATTGATTTATTTGGATTCTGGTCCTTATTTGGCACATATGATTCCAAGGTAAGAAATTTGTCCAGTAAAGACAACATCTCATCCCTGACATTATTTGGATGACATGTACATGCCTTTCTGTAGAGATACCTTGTCCAATAACCTATCATACTTTTTAACAGATTCCGATTGGTAAATTCAACACTATGAATTCATTCAGATAATTCTTTTAGCACCCTTTGACATGAATTGAATTTTGTCTGTCAAATTAATGTTATCCTTTTAATAGTATTAATTTTTAAAGCTAGCTGTTTATTATTAGTCTGTAAGGACTGTATCAGTTTTAAAAGTGCCTGTTGGCTCTGTTATCAAAGCATTTTATTGAAGATATAATATGAAAAATGAAGCTAATTTACAAAATCAAATAAATGGATGCATAAGGAAAATCACATAAGCCTTGCAGAATATCATCCATAGTGTAAGCAATATGGTATTAAATTCCTGAATGGTAATATTGTCTGTCATCATATAACTTTCAAATTTTACAATTTACATACCTGCCTTAGGAATTTTAGTGGAGTAGGTGTAATAATCTTTATTAGCCAGTAGGTGTCGCAATTGCAGCTGTGTGCCAAAGGTACACTGTTGTGTTATTGCACAGATTTTGCATGCACTGTTGCCTACTTAGATACTGACAAATATGCTTTGTTTAACAAAATAAGAGCAGTTATTACAGACAATTAAAGAGATTCTGTACATGGAGAGAGTTGGTTGTTGCAAGCAGGGCTGCTTGCTGGTTCACGGCTGCCCAGCCCCGACATAACCACACAGAAAATGTATTAATGAAAATTGGCCCATTATCTCTAGCTTCTTATTGGGTAACACTTATATCTTAATTTAACCCATTTTTATATATCACCATGTAGCTGTGGCTTATCAGCTAAAGTTCCCAGCGTCTGTCTCTGGTAGCTCCATAGCTTCTGTATGCTCCTGCCTTCCTCCTCAGATACTATAGGCCAAGCTGGTTCTTTATTCATTAACAAACAAAAGCAACACACAGACAGAAAGACGGCCCACACCAGTTGGTGGCTGGGATAAGGACACCGAAAGCTTCCCCTCAGTCGTAAGTCCCCTCAATGTCGGGCTGCAGCAGGGAAAGTCAGGTTCCTGAGCAGTGGCAGGTAGCCCACAGGTGGGTGAGAAATGTGCCCAGACTGGCAAATAGGTAGCATGGTAGGGGGCGGGGGATTCCTGGTAAATGTGGACTTGGCCCAATGTTGGGTGACAGATGATGCTGAATGCATCAAATTGGGGGGGGGGGACGCGAAAGAAATAATACCCACTAGCTCTGAATAGGGTATACTAAGGTTTTTCTTTATTAAAAGGGAAACTCATGGATCACAATGAGAAAACAGAAAGGGGTCCAACATCCAGGTGTGGTGAGCAGGAAGAGGCCAAGCAGGTGCTCCTGTGGGCTTTTTGGTATAAAAAAGCCTCACCCAACTGGTTAGGCCTCTTTATGCCATTGGCTGAAAGCAATACCCCATCAGTATACTGCAGCCTAAATGTAGAAGAAATAAAAGAAAAATTTCTAATAGTAATATGGGTTTCCTAGAGATTGAACTCAGATCATTGCACTGAAAAAAATAGCAGGATATCATTTTCACCTGCAAATAGGATTTATTATTCAAATTATCTTATTTTTTATCTATCCACAGAGGAAAATATGTTTTTACAACCTGAAAGGAAGACACTATTTTGTGATGCAAATTTTCAACTAGTCATACTTGAGCATCAGCGACATGGCTCAGTGGGAAATGCATTTGGTGTTCAAGGCTTGTAACCTCATTTTGATCACTATTTGAAGGAGAAAAGTAGACCCCACAAAGTTGTCTTATGGTCTCCACATATCTGTCATGACCTAAAAGAACGTAATATTACACATACACACATGTGCACAAACACACACACATACAAACACACACACCCCAGAAATGTTTATTTATTCTTGCCATTTTTTTTTTTTTTTTGGTTTTTCGAGACAGGGTTTCTCTGTGGCTTTAGAGCCTGTCCTGGAGCTAGCTCTTGTAGACCAGGCTGTTCTTGAACTCAGAGATCGGCCTGCCTCTGCCTCCCGAGTGCTGGGATTAAAAGCGTGCGCCACTACCGCCCGGCTAATCTTGCCATTTTTATGCTTAAATCTTGCCATTACATTATCTGGCATCTCTGGATAATATCCTTAGAATGCAGTATTTCGAGATGAAGTGCCAAATGGACAACTGATGCGAATATAAAGACACATGTAACTTCAAATTATACATATTCATAGCACATCAAGCTGTGTTGTGAAATGTACAATTTATTGCTGATTATCCTACATTAGTACTTCGCTACCAGATATATGAAAATATTTCTATGGATACACATGAGATATTTACTGTTTCTTATATTCTCTGCTATTAAGCATTTTAACATTAACATTGTTAAAACATGTTGACAAAACAGCATACATTGGGGGTACATCATCTATCCTTGGACTTGTACTCAAGAGGTTGACAAATGTGGGTCATGAGTTCAAATGTATCCCTGAATAATTACTGATATCCAAGGCAGGCTGAAAAACAATCAACAAAATCTCAAGTGAATTTGTGAAAAATATGAAAAACAAAACCAGGAACAGCAACCTATCACCCTTCCAGACACCCTTGTAGGAAAGTATGATGACACACTGCCTCATATTTAAACAAACAATGGACCACTTACATGATGGAAATCCCATTCTATACATTGCAGCAGAAAAATACTTACTGCTAAGAAAAACAACAGAAGATGAATGAAAGCCACAGAAGAAATACGAAGACCTCACTAAGTGGATTTGCCACTTTAGAATCTCCCTCAAATGTTTCAAAATCGAAACCACAATGCAGTGATCTCCAACATCTGTCTTCAGTGAGCATGGTAAGGGTCATAATCTCTGAAGGTTATATGAATAAGAAATGAAACAAACTTTTTGGCTTGAGCCAGAAGACAACTGTGATGTCTTAAATCTTTATGAAATCATTTACATGAACAAGTAGGTTTTTTTTTCCCATGTATGAGCTCTTCCTTATTTCAAAATTATACAAATAGGCTTTAAAATATTTACAGAGCTAGAGACATGGCTGAGCCGTTAAGAAAAGTTCATTCCCAGGACTAAGGTCTGGTTTTTGACAACTTCCTGTAATTCCTGCTACAAGAAGATCCAAGGGTCTAACCTTCTGAGGAACCAGCATACACATGCATATACTCAAAGAAATACACAGTGACAGCACATAATTAAAATTAAAGCAAACCTTTAAACAAAATTTCACTCATGAAAATTTTTATTTTATAAGCATTTATTCTTGTTACAAAGATGTTGAGGCATCTAAAGGGTTATTTAAAGAAATTTTTTTTCATCATGAATTGGTTCATGTAACAGAAAACAAGTATGTAGGCTTAAAGTTGGAGAAATTAGTCTTTCTCTGTTGGTGGCATCATTTGGGAAGATTTAGGAAATGCTGCCATGCTGGAGGAAATTTGTCACTGGGGGTATGCTTTGAAAATTTATAGTCACACACCTCCAGTTCCCACTCTGCTTCATGCTACAAATTAAGGATGTGAGTTCTTAGCCTCCTGATTTAAGTGATATATCTGACACTTGCTGCCACTTTCATGTTGATCCTGTATCTCTCTGGAACCAAGGACCAAATTAAACTTTCATAAGTTGATGCAGACATACTTTATGACAACAGAAAAGGCACTGCCACAAATCCATAAAAGTTTACAACTGAATTAGTTATTACATGTACTTAAAGAGAAGTATGAAATATAAAAGGGTTACCTTATCGTTTAAATTCAAAGGGTCTCCCCCCCACCAGGATTTGCAGGTACAAACAAAATAAAGATGGACACCATAATGCTTGAACAGATTGCTGACATTGTCAATTGTTTTTCTCCAGAATACTCTTGTGTAACTGCATGTAGGTTTGTTGGCTAAAGATCTTACCAAATACTTTTATGGTAAGAAGCCCTTTCAGTATTAGTTTTTTTTTTTTTTTTGGTACTCAATTATTGCTATAATATACAAAGGCTTTAACAGATTGCACACAAAAGTTTTACCTCTATATAAAGGGAATAGCTTTACCACATTGACCACATTTATAGGGTTTCTTTGTAGTATTTTCTCATGACTTTGAAGTGTACTGACACATAGAAAACCTTTACCACACTAATTACATTCATAGGGTTTCTCTCCAGTATGGGTCCTTTCATGGTTTTGAAGATGACTCTTACGTGCAAAGGCTTTACCACATTGATTACATTTATAGGGCTTCTCTCCAGTATGTATACTTTCATGTCTTATAAAAGTACTGTAATGTGCAAAGGTGTTACCACACTGACTACACTCATATGGTTTCTCTCCAGTATGTATTCTTTTATGTACTTGGAGTGCACTATGATATGCAAAGGTTTTGCCACATTGATTACATTCATAGGGTTTCTCTCCAGTATGTGTTCTTTTATGACTTTGAAGTTTATTGTGATGTGTAAAGGTTTTACCACACTGATTACATTCATAGGGTTTCTCTCCAGTATGTATTTTTTTATGCATATGAAGATTACAGCGATATGTAAAGACTTTACCACATTGGTTACATTCATAAGGTTTCTCTCCAGTATGTGTTCTTTTATGCAATTTGAGAGTACTGTGACAAGCAAAGGATTTACCACACAGATTACATTCATAGGGTTTCTCTCCAGTATGTGTTCCTTTATGTATTTGAAGAGTAAAGTGACGTGTAAAGGCTTTACCACACTGGTTACATTCGTAGGGTTTCTCTCCAGTATGGGTCCTTTCATGGCTCTGAAGATGACTCTGACGTGCAAAGGCTTTGCCACATTGATTACATTCATAGGGCTTCTCTGCAGTATGTGTTCTTTTATGTATATGGAGATTAGAAGAACGTGCAAAGGCTTTATCACATTGATCACATTCATAGGGTTTGTCCCCAGTATGTGTTCTTTCATGTAATCGTTGATTACTGGGGCATGCAAAGGATTTACCACACTGATTACATTTATACGGTTTCTCTCCTGTATGTGTTCTTTTATGGACTCGGAAACTACCGTGATGTGCAAATGCTTTACCACATTGATTACATTTATAGGGTTTCTTTCCAGTCTGAATTCTTTCAAGCCTTTGAAGATGACTATCATTTGCAAAGTCTTTAACACATAGAGTATATTTAGATGTTTTCCCTCCAGTATGACTTCTTTCATACCTGTAAGAATAATTGGCACATGTAAGTTTTACCACATTCATTACACTGTTGAATCTCCATATTTTTATGAATTAATTTCATCAATTTAGTCTGATTGTAAAGAGGAATGAGATCTTAAAGTTTTATCACTTTATTTACACTCATGCTTTTCCCCTTCATTAAGGGCTGTTTTGCATCTTTGAAGGTAACTGTGATAGTAAAAGCCTTTATTACATGGCTCACATTTATGGAATCTTTTTTCTAAATGGGATTTTTTACATATTTGAAAAGACCTGGAAAAACTCAGATCTTTACCACACTTATTGCATTCAAAATGTTTCCTATGCTGTGAATTATAGCTAAGTGAACTAGAACAAAAAGAAGTATTTACACATTCCTAGCACTCACAGGGCTTTTCTGCAGTGTGATTTTTGTCGATGTATTAACAATAAAGTTGCAAACCCAACCACTTGTAAAGCTGAATCAAACTTAACAAATCTACTAAAAAATGGAGACTACTACAAATCTTCTAATTTTTCTGAGGGGGAGGTTATATTACATATTTCCATGTCCCTATGCTCATATGTCTTATATCCAGAGTGACATATGATATACCTAGTAAAGAAAGAATAACAAATAAAAGGTTTCCACATTGAATTTATAGTTTTACTTTCTGTTCCTCATAAATGTGGTATAGTGTTAAAGGTTTCCCCACAACACCCCTTGACTCTTGACTCTAACTGTTCCTCTCACTTAGTAAAGTTAAAACAAGCATATGAATAACATTGCTTTACTATGGACCATTTGCTTATTAGAAGGTTTGGACATATACATATCACCTCTTCAATGTGTATGCCTTCTGTAACATGAGTGGTACAAAACTAAATGGATCGGCAGTTCTACACCATAGCTATAATGGGGCTTTGATTCAAATAGTGATATCTGTTAAGGCATTGTTTCTTTGTCTTCTTCCTTAGTGCAATGCCTGGCAAACTCAATTCATCTTTCTGAAATTGAGGTATATGGTTTTGTGAGAATTTGGTAAACATCCATACACTTTAAGTTGTGCTTATTTACATTGTTTCTTTTCTTTAAAACTTTCAGGACACATTACAATTTCTTCAGAGGCACATTTGTATTACCTTGCACGTAAAAATTACCTTTTATGTAGCCGGGTGGTGGCGCACGCCTTTAATCCCAGCACTCGGGAGGCAGAGACAGGTGGATCTTTGTGAGTTCAAGGCCACCCTAGCCTACAAGAGTAAGTTCCAGGACAGACTTAAAAGCTACAGAGAAACCAGGTCTCAAAAAAGAAAAAAAAATTACCTTTTAGGTCTTCTAGAACTCTGATAATATTCCTCAATTCTATGGTCTTCCCAACTGTATCCTAAAATATATTACAAGAAAGTGTATGGTTTATTATTTAAAATTGTGTAAAATTTAAGTTACCATCTTCAGTGAACCCTAGATCCATGCCTGATTTATTCACCTCTATAGTAATATTTTGTTTATGATCTAACAAAGTTTGCCTGAAGATCAGAGTACAAAGCTAGACACAGTCATAGAGGCCAGTCAGTGGTGTTACACACTGTTAATATCAATAGCCATATTAGTTAGCCAAAGAGGCCAGGCGGTGGTGGTACACACCTTTAATCCCAGCACTTGGGAGACAGAAGCAAATGGATCTCTGTTAGTTCAAGGCCACCCTGAACTACACAAAACTGATCCAGTCTAAAAGGGAAACAGAGCTCATAAAAGATGATCTCAGCACTTGGGATCACAAGCCTTTAATCCCAGCACTAGAGAGGAATATAAAGGGGAGGAGACAGGAGCTCAATGCAGTCTGCAGTCATTCAGAGGACAGGATTACCTATTCAGTCTGAGTATTGAGAGAGGTGAGAACTCTCTTGCTACTTCTCTGATCTTCAGCTTTAACCCCAATATGTCTCTGGGTTATTATTAAGAACAATTAGAATTCCTGTTACATACCTCATTCGTCCTCTTTCTCAATCAAATTACAGAAGAACATTAATAACCAAGGAGCAGTTGTTCCCTTATTTGGAAACATAAAGGAAAATCAGCCTTACCTATAGTAGCAAGATTCCTGTAGGTCTCCAGCATCACATCTTTGTAGAGATTTTTCTGGGAAGGATTCAGCAAAGCCCACTCTTTCCAAGTGAAGTCGATATGTAAATCATCATAGGTCACTGTATTCTAAAATATCCCACACATGTAAACAACAAAACTGACAATGTTGTGATACAGACAACATTGTAAATGTATAATTCTTTGACAATATAGTCATATAATTCTGGTGCTCCCCATGCTTATTCTATGATAAGGATATTATAATGTGTTTACCAAGTTTAGAAGGAAACTAAATAGGAGGTTAACCTCTGACATTTCTGTACTGTTTGAATGGGCTATCACCTTGCAAGAGAAATGACTATTAACAAACATAAAGAGACAATTAAACAATCAGCAGTATAAAGTACATATTAGAGAAATTATTTAAACAATTACTAACTACAAAAAATGAAAAATAAGATGGGCAATCTGAGTGTATTGATTCATGCCTTTAACCCCAGCACTCAGAAGGCAGAGGCAGGTTTATCTGCCCCTGAGTTGTGTTCCAACCTAGTCTATGCATCAGTTCAGAAGTACATGTTAAGACCTGGACTCCTGGGTAAAAATCGTTCATAGAAACAAAATAGATCTCAGAGCTCACATTTATTTATTTATCTATCTATTTATCTATCTATTTATCTATCTATCTATCTATCTATCTATCTATCTATCTATCTATCTATCTATCTATCTATCTATGCTGAAATTCTTGCAAAGTGTTAGGGATTCATCTTTCCAAAACCTGAAATGCCCCAGTTTAAAGTGTAATGTCACTAAGATCTTACTAAAAAGCACTGCATGTTTAAACAGTTACAAATGGACAATGAAATATAAATATTGATTACAGCAGGGCTGTGGTGGCGCACGCCTTTAATCCCAGCACTCGGGAGGCAGAGGCAGTCGGATCTCTGAGTTCGAGGCCAGCCTGGTCTACAAGAGCTAGTTCCAGGACAGGCTCTAGAAACTACAGGGAAACCCTGTCTTGAAAAACCAAAAATAAATAAATAAATAAATAAATAAATAAATAAATATTGATTACAAACAATCAACACAGAGCAGAGATGACTCAATAATAAAGAGCTCTTCTGGTCTTGCATATAGGGCTTAATTGCCAGTATTTACATGGGGTATCACATTTATCCATTATTCCATGTTCAAGGTTTCTAAGACAATCTTTTGGCCACTACGAGGATGAGGTACCCACGCGGTGCATATCCATGAATACAGGAAAAATACTCATATCCATTAAAAGTATCAAAAAACAAACAAAACAGGCAGAAAGAAGGTCATACACATGCAATCCAATGACTCAGAAGGCTCAGGAAGTAATAATATCATGAACACATGCCATCCTGGGAAAAACAATGATAGAGTCTACCAAATTTCCAAATTCAAAATATGCATGAAGCTCAGCACAGCAGAATATGAAGCACAAATAATAAAAACCCAGAGCCAGATATTATGAAGCTGAAGATCAGAAAAGCAAAACAGCCATAGCCAAGTCACTAGAGAGTGCTCACCTCTAGCAAGGTTCTGACAAACAAAGGGATGATCCTGTCCTTGGCATGACTGCAGACTGCAATGATTTCCATCAAACCTCAGACTGCAAGGAAGTCTTGTCTCCTCCTGCCTTATATACTTCTTTCTGCCCAGCCATATCACTCTTGATCCACCTTCCTAGTGCTAGGGTGAAGACCTGTGATTCCTGAGTGCTGGGAGCACCTTTGTGTGAGTTCTATTTCTCTTTTTAGAAAGATTCAATCTCACATAGGCCAGGGTGGCTTGAGTTCTAGGATTAAAGGTGTGTGCCACCACTTCCTGACCTCTAGTGGCTTAACTCTGCACTCTGATCTTTAGGCAAGCTTTATTTTTTTAATATTTATTTATTTATTACGTATACAATATTCTGTCTGTGTGTATGCCTGCAGGCCAGGAGAGGGCACCAGACCTCATTACAGATGGTTGTGAGCCACCATGTGGTTGCTGGAAATTGAACTCAGGATCTTTGGAAGAGCAGACAATGCTCTTAACCATTGAGCAATCTCTCCAGCCCCTAGGCAAGCTTTATTTACTAAAATACAAATAAAATATCACTACAAGTATATGCTTGACATGTACAAAAACCTGCATTCCAGGACCATCACCCAATAATATAAAAACAAAGTCGAGAATGTTGGCCCATTTTTAATCTTAGCACTTGGGAGCCAGAGTCCAGGGGTATCTCTGAGGTCAAGGCAAGCCTGGTGTACAGAGCTACTGTGAGGACAGCCAGGCTTACACAGAATAGCAAGTTTTTCTACTATATCTTATGTAACTTAGGAATAGAATCTGTAATGGTGGTGAAGGCATGACAGCACAGGAAGGATACTGCAACACACTATACACAAAGAACATGAAATGGGTTATAAGCACTCATATCATACCCCCAATGAAGAATTTCATCCAGAAAGGCTTCTCCTACCAAAGGTTTTATAAGCAACACAAAGCAACACATCAAAGAGAAACACATGTTCAAATACATCATCCTATCTGGGAGATTTTTTACTTTAGCATTCTGACCCATGTCACTATAGGTTCATGTTCATCCGTGAAGAAAATGCATTTAGTCACTTCAAAGATTTTCATATTCTGCAACAGCCCCTACACTGTTGAAATGTCCAAAGTATCTTCTAACACTCAAGGCAATCTCTTGTGTGTGAGATGTTGTAAAATCAGAAAACAAGTTACATCTTTCCAATTTACAATGGCAAAGAATATCCATTTGCACTCCAAAAGAGAGGAATGGGAACATAGTGAAGGAAGATTGGACCAAGGCAAGATTGAAGCACAACAGGACAGAACATCAAATCCTGTAGCTCTGTCTCAGATGGATGGGGCTTCAGTTTCCAAGGGCTTAGATAGCCCTACCCCTGAAACTTCTCATACATCTCTTTTTGTGTACTGCTATTCCATATATACAGCTACCCCTCCATGGCAGATATCTTACAGCTTTGGTATTTCAACATCTTGTGGTCTCAAAATGCAACCCAGGCTTTATCCTCACAGCTTCATGCAATGGACTCTCACAGTCTCCATACTGGGTTTCTGTCACTCCTAAACATAGATGCCTGCAACAATGCTGAACTGAAACCACAGACTGAGAATCCATAACCTTAAATTTTGATTCTTTCTTGTTTCCAGGGCTGCCACATCAAGGGTGATCTTGTAAAATTTGACTTCTTAATTGGGATGGACATTAACATACCTGGACCACACGTGCAGCAGGTTTTGTAAGAAATTGCTTCCTGGGAGTAGGAATCACTATGCTTAATCCTTATATAAATTAAAGGTGAGTGGAGTCTTACCCTTAGGGCACCTTGATAGGTTTCCATTCCAGAGCAACAAGGTCAGAGTTGCAGGTGTCCAAACCAAGGTTGCTAACACAAAACACCTAAGAAAAGCTTGCCAATTCTTCACGTGCTAAGTCTAGCTGGAAATAGACACCCACGTCTCAAAGTTTGTCACTGTGCACTGTGTCCCTGCTTTCTCTGATCACAGCCTTACTCCTAAGACCTTGTTGCCATGGTCATTGGCTCAATTCCTTATCACTTACTCTAAGAATGTGCTTTTGACCAATGAGACGTAACTTTTTCTTTAGCTTCAAGCCTCCTGAAGGAGAAGAAATCTCAGGCGAGAGGAGAAGAAGCTAGGAGGTATTAGAATTAGGAAAGAATTGGAATAGAGGCAGAAGAATAGAGACATGTTTGGAACAGCATGTTATCCCTCAGATATTTTAAGTCCTTTCGCTTGCTGTAGCATTTCATCTGAACCCTGAAGAGGGTCTTGGGGCTGGACCCCAAAGGCCCTTAATAAGTAACCCCCATACACTATCCCTCATTATTGTGAGCTAGCCCCCAACTTGGACACAGACCCCTGCTTGAACAAAGGAAACACCGTCTGCCAGAAGTTCATGAAGGCCACCTGCCTGCAGACCTCCCACACTCTCTCAGTGTCCCTTCAACACTATCCTCAAGACCCTTCCCCTCTTTGCTTTTTTCAACCCCTAACTTGGACAGAGACACTCTGATGGAACGATAGCCATGCCTACTGCCAGATTTCTGGCCCCTCCCTATCTTGGGAGGGGGAACACATGTCTAACCATAGGCCACACAAACCAGAAGATCAGAGAGCAGATAGAAACTGAGGAACAAAACAACCAACCAACAAAGACAAATTGAGAAATCAGCACCTAGACCCATAAACACCTCAAACCCAGATACCTAGACACCAGAGTAAGAGCACAATCAACAACAGCCAGGGCAATATGTCACTACCAGATTCTCGCTATCCTATGACAGCAAGCCCTGAATATTTCACAACTAAAGCACAAGCAAAAGACAATAAGACCAACTTTATGAAGATGATAGAGGTCCTTAAAGAGGAAATGAATACATTAAAGAAAGCTAAGGAAAAAAAGTTGATACAAATGAATGAATCTGTTCTAGTCCTGAAAATGGAAATAGAAACAATAAAAAAAAAACACAACCTGAAGGAATTCTAGAAATGAAAATCTAGGTAAGTGAATGGGAATTATAAAGGCAAGCTTCAAAAAAAAGAATACAAGACATGGACCAGAGAAATTCAAGCAGTACAGATACAATAGAAGAAATGGAAATTTCAGTCAAAGAAAATGTTAAATATAAAGTTTCCTGAAATATAACATTCATGAAGTCTGGAACACTATGAAAAGATCAAAGCTAAGAATAATAGAAACGAAGGGGAAGAATTCCAGCTCAAAAGCCCAGAAAATATTTTCAAATGCATCTTAGTCAAAGATTTTCCTAAAAGACACCAGGAAAACAAACCCCACAGAATCACCTTAACAGGGCTTGTGGGGTGCACAGAGACTAATGCAGCATTCATGTGGACTTCAAGGGTCTTAGCTAGGTCCACTGCATATACATTAAGGTTGTGTAGCTTGGTGTATCTGTGAGACTTCTAACAGTGAGAGTGGGGGAGGGTGTCTCTGACTCTTTTGTCTGCTCGTAAGACCCTTTTTCTCCTCCTGGTTTGCCTAGTCCAGGCTTGATATGGGGTTTGGTGTAGGATTTCCCTCTGTATGCTATGAATATGTTTTATTACCACTGGTTAATAAAAAAGTTCTTTGGCCTATGGCAGGGCAGAATATAGCAAGTAGGAAAGAAGGAGTCAAAGAGATGTCATGTAATTGCTGAAGCAGAAGGATGCTAGAACCTTACTGGTAAGTCACAGCCTCGTGGCAATATACAGATTAATAAAAATGTGTTAATTTAAGATATAAGATCTGGCTAGGAATACACCAGTGTTGTAATTAATATAGTTTTTGAGTGGTTATTTGGATCTAGGTGGCCAGGAAATGAGTAATTAGTCTCCATTTACAGGTGTTTATGCCTAGTCTTGCTGTAACTTGTTACGCCATGTTTGGCTGATATTCTTATGAAATCTGCTCTGTTCTGAAGGGAAATGGAGGAGGAGGAGATCTGGGGCCAGGGGAGTGGGGAGGGCACTGGAAGGAGTGGAGGTAGGGGAAACTATAGTCAGTTTACATGAGAAGTTGTATGCCTATTCCTCCCATAAATTGAAGGCTTAGGTACCCTTGGGTACCTTCCTTGGCTTCAATGCAGAGCGAGGGCCTTCTCATCAATGGCGCCAAACACTTTAATTCCTCCCTCTGTCTCACTACTGGGCTGTCATCTCCAACTACCTAGTGCTGTTTTTCTCTACAAAACACAGACTTTTCATTTCTTTCTTCCCCACTTGTTTCTTTTTTCACTATAGACCTAAATGAGTTATATTAGTAATAACCATCCAACGGAATTAATACTTCGTCTAAGAAATCAGTCCAGTTAGCTTTTAATTTTTCCTTACTCAATCTCTCAGGGAATAGAGAAAATAAGAACAACGTTGACACAAAATTTATACAAATGACCACTAGCTAAATTTTCCATGGAGTCTATTTCCCACTGAAAATCTACTGTCTGCATTACTCAAAACACTCCCAAGTTTCAAGTCCTACAAGTACATATGATTAA
Source organism: Arvicola amphibius (assembly GCF_903992535.2). Taxonomy (NCBI): domain Eukaryota; kingdom Metazoa; phylum Chordata; class Mammalia; order Rodentia; family Cricetidae; genus Arvicola; species Arvicola amphibius. The sequence continues at coordinate 83,661 of NC_052051.1, forward strand.
GCTCTATGTGAAGCTTTCTGATTTTTGCCATCTAAAGTCTTGATCTATTCAACATTCTTCAGAAGTCAACATTCCCAGGTTGGTTGCAATAAGAAAAACACCTTTGATGCACCATTTTTTTTTTCCTAACTTGCTGGTTTCTTGCAGTGATTAAGTTCTCTGACCAAAAGAGTTTCAGGTAAAGAACAGGTTTATTGGGCTGATTCTGCCATATCACAATCTACCATTGTGGGAGTTTAGAATGGAAACTCAAGCTCATGGCTGAAGGTAAAAAACATGGGCTAACTTTGCTAACATTTTTCTTGTTTGGTCACTTGCCTCATTCTCAACTTATTCATCTCAGGCCCACTTGTTTAGAGCATTGCAGCCTCTGTGGAAGAGCTTTCATCCCTCAACCATCAACACACTTCCTAACAGAAAGCAACCAGCCATTCTGACGGGGCATGACTTCAATTGATGTTCACTTCAGATGAGGCCATACTGACAGATGAAGCAAATTAATATGAAGAAATAATAACACATGAGGTTTTAAAAACCCAAAACCAATGTATTAACCATATCAATTATTTAAGCAGCAAATACCCAAACATAAAAGAGCAACAACTTGAAAATAAATATATGCCAAGAAATGAGGAAAGGCAAGCCTCTAAGATCAAGAAAACTATCTCTCCACAGAAAGTTCCCAAACTAACAAAAACTCAAGGAACTCATAATATATATAATGTAGTAAATTTTCTGAATACAAAAGCTGGTGAAGGCCCATCAATTTCCAGAGAAACAACAATATGGTTAGATGATAATTAATAAAATCAGAAACATAGATGGCACTACAGACAAAACAGAAAGGCACACCTGCAAATACATACCATGGTCCTTTAACCAATAACTGCAAGATTCTACTTAAAATCCAAATCCAAGAAATCACTGGCTAGCACTCATCTTGTGAACTCCAGTTCTCTCCTTTGCTAATAGTAGAAAATGGGGTGTTCAAAGAGGGATGTTCAACCAAAACTAGAAAAATTCAATCGAAGTCGTCTGATGTTTTAACTTTGTAGAAAATAGATATGTGTACTAAAAGGACCTTCTTTTTTTAAAATATATTTATTTATTATGTATACAATATTCTGTCTGTGTGCATGACTGCAGGCCAGAAGAGGGCACCAGTCCTCATTACAGATGGTTTTGAGCCACCACGTGGTTGCCGGGAATTGAACTCAGGACCTTTGGAAGAGCAGGCAATGCTCTTAACCTCTGAGCCATCTCTCCAGCCCAGGATATTTGTTAGGACCACTTGAAAACCATTTTGTTTCCCAAGATAGATGAATGGATGCAAGTCTGTATCAGATGAGGAAATGGAAAGCACATGAAGGGATACTTATACCTTTTCTCCCAGGATGTGCACCTTAAATCATAAAAATAACAGTCTTGTTAGGCAAAGCCACATAATTTAGCCAGATCTTGTAGTCTACTTGAACAAGTGTAACTATAGTAATTGGGTTTCGTGATAGGGTCAGATTTTATCCTGATTCTTGATTGCCCTCCTCTGTGAACACCAGTAAATGGTCAGTCAGGATATTTGTTGATCATCTAAACCTGACTACCTGATCCACATTGCTAACCTCAACTACTGCAAAGCAGGAAAGCTTTCAACCTCCATCCTATCCCTCCCTTTCTGCACTGTGACTACATCAGCTTCAAAGTTGGTCATTGAACTCAATTCTTGAACAGGTCACTCTTCATTTTCCCAAATAAAAGCCAGAGATGTTGCAGGACACTCATTAACTGGTCTATGTTTCTTTCTTACTTACCAGTCAAGGCCCAGCCTGGAAGGTGCTGCAGAACTGTCTTCCCAGCACTGGACAGCAGACGAAGGAGTAGGTATTCAATTATCGACTTGATAGTGTGGTGCTAGCGTGGGATAGAGAAGGCATTGCTCTAAACAGAAATAAATCAATAGTACTTGATAAAAAGAAATGAAATTCCTAACGACTGAGAAACACTGGAGAACAGAAACAAATAGAGATTAGCGCAGTAATGCAATTAAAGAAAATGAAATTTTCAAACGTGATACCAGTAATTGGCATTTTTAAATGGTGAAAATGATTTATTTTTAAGATAAAAAAACTTAGCTGTATTGACTTAGAAAAAGAGTAGTCCCTTCCCTAGTAGAGGGAATGCCATTAATAAGAGACTGATAGATGTTGACTGCTGAAATCTGTAACCTGACATAGTAATAGTCAAAGTTCTGTTTACCAATCTTTGTGTCAAGCAGGACTGAACATATTGGCACAGAAAAGTTCCCTAATTGGAAGATCTTTATTTGGCTCAGGCTAACCTTCTCAACGTGGAAAAACTACCAATCTGGTCTGCCTTCATTCACAGGACATGAATTAATACACGCTTGGAAATTACAAAACTACTCCCCCTGCCACAATCAAGTCCTTTTTCATACTTGTGACTCCAGCAGCTAATTGTGGACCTTGTTTCCCCTCTGCAGTGTAGACCATGAACTATTCCTCATATTCTAGTCTGAAGGCAGGGAAGTCATGCTCCTCATGGAAATCTTTTTCTATGACTGCAATAGATAGCTGATAATTTAATTTTTTTTTAAATTCCAAAGTTGTACAGTCATTTAACAATTTAGGAAGTGTACTATGGAGGATAGCAAGGTCAATGACCTGGAGAGCAACAGACTGGGATCAAGGCTACTGGAGTCAACAACATAGGAGAGCCTGTTTTAGAAATATTCTTCTAAAAGGCTGGAAGTGCAGATGTTCTAGAATTAATATGCCTTCCCAAGAAGAAATCACTCTACACACTTAAGAGTTTAATAAAGAAAAATCGCTTTAGTACTAGTATGCTTCACCTTACTCTAATGCTCAAAGAGGAGCCAGCCTAGAACAGACTTTGCATTACACACTTCCTGTCATCCTTATTTTAGGTTCAGGCTCCAGGTTACACTTTGAACAATTTAAATAAGCACATGGGAGATTTACACAGTAAAGATATTCCCAGAATTATTTCTTAAGTATAACAGCAACATAAAATAGCAGGTCATTCTCCAGTGACAGGGTCCTGAGGTGGAGGTGCCAGGAGAAAGATAGGAAATGGAGAAGGTAGAAAAGATAGAGGCTGGGGTGAGGTGGTCCTGCACAAGCTATGCCTCTTACCAAGTAAGCTTCTTAAAAAGAATAGCATCGTGTATACTACTAGGAGGGAAATGGAAAGAAATGGGAGATGTTTATGAAGTCAGCAGAAACTGTCATGAACTATTGCGGGCCAGGATGCAAATGCAGCAGATAGCAATTGATAAATCTGATGTCAACCCACCAGATGAATAATTCTCTGATGGAGGAAAACCTTGTTCAAGCAAGGCTTATGGAACTACTGACTCTGGAAACGGTTGCTTCTCTCTGTAATTCCACATGTGCAGAAACAACTGTAGTATCTCCCCAATATCTGCACTGTAATGTGTATCTCATGTGATATGTATATGTAATCTCATGATTATATCTCAATCTTATGAACACATATATCCATGGATAGTCAGGAAGATGACTTCTCATTTATCTGTATAATTTTAAAGAACAGAATATGCTAGGATATGCTTCATAACTAGATCTATTGTCCCATGAGGACTGTAAGACACTTAAAAGTCTGTTTTGTTTTTCTTTTCACTCAGAATAACATAAGAAAACAACAATTTCCCCCAGTCTAAGACAGGCTACACACATTTAGCTTATTTGAAACCTCAGAACAATTTCAAACTAGAATGAATGGTTTTGTATACACATCTTAATTTAAAACTTTACAGATATGAAAAATGACAGTCGCAGATGTCTATCCAAGGCTATTAATACAAAGCAATGTAAAATACTATGCCGATTGTTTGCTTACTGAAAGTCTAGCTGATAAAGGCCACAATCACTCCCTGTATAAATTCCTCAGCAGTGTGTCTCACAAGGCAATGTGGCCCCAGGTTCAGGATGGGAAACTAGGTTCCTTGAGCTCAGGCACTGTCATGGTTACTCACTCCCCTCAGTTTTTGTAATTTTTTTATTGCAGAAAGGTTGTTGTTGAAATAAGCTGAGGAGAATTGGAGCAGAATGGAATAAAGAGAAAAAGGAGAATAAAACAATGAAGAGAATTAGAGCTGAAGAAGAATGAAAGGGAATGATCCTCAGATTGTATGTAGCCCTGCTACTCTAAAAAGCATTTCCTTAGTGACCCTGGGTGCAGCCCCGAGAGCTGAACTCTCCCAGGCTGCCTAAAAAAAAGCTACAGAGAAACCCTGTCTCGAAAAACCAAAAAGTGAAAAAAGAAAAAAAAAAAAAAAGAAACTACCATACAGTGGGACAAGTTCAGGGAGGACTACTAAAATAAGGGGAACAGTGTATCTTAAGACCAAGCCCACAGAGGCCTTGGACTGATAACCATAGCTCCATGTGATGGGAAGAGTTGGATTCTCAGGACCTGAATCAACCCCTCCCCCAAAGCCCTGGCCCCAGATCACTACCAGTGAGAAAGCTTGGGGGGGGGGTAGACCAGAGCCAAGAGAGGCTCTCCTTGCAGCCCTAATAGAGATCAGGCCTTAGTTTCGGTTCACTAAAATAGGACAGAGCTAAACAGTTATCCGAAAAACCACAACTTAGGAGCAGACATCCCAGTCTTCTGCTAGCTCAGCAGTCACCCCATGGCCCCTTTTGCTGGCTCAGCACATGACCCCCAGTCTCCTGATAACTAAAGATAGCTTTACCTACCCTGCTGCTAGAAGGTCCCTAAGCATTAGGACCTCCCTCTAACCAATCAGGCCCCAGACTAATCTTTCCTCCACCAATCAGTCACAGAGTAGTCTCTCCTCCATGGAATTTCCCTAACTCTGCTTAAAAGGAGCTTGTGACCTTCTTTAGGGGTTGCCAACTGCTACCCCAACGTTGGAATCAATAAAGCACTCTTGTTATCGCATACATGGCTGTTGGTCTTTCCTTGGAGGCTTCTCTCAGACCCTAACAATTGGGGCATTGTCCGTAAAGTTCCTCAGAGAACCCCACCATGCTGAGTGTCTGATAACCTGGCTGGCTGGTAAGTGAGTGAGCCCTCTTTGTCTGGATCTGTTCTGTTCCTTGTTTTATGGTCTGTGTTTTCTTCCCCCTCTGGGTGGCTCAAAATAACTGAATCTGTAGCCTGGGGTTTTGACCGATGGATGCATTAGAGGCCATGTGGGCTGGGAGATGTCCTGGGCCCACCTGGATGGGACAGAGGGTCCCTTTGGTTGAACAGGGAACACAGGTCACACTTGTTTCAAAACGGAACTCCCCAGGGAGATATGCCATCAGCCTGTTTTGGTTCATGGTTTCTTTTTAAAGTGCTGTGTTGATATAATTCTGTCAGTGTTATTTTTGTGTTTTCCTGTTGTTTGTAATGTTACCTCATTTACTTCTTTTAGGAGTGGGTCAGTCAAACCCAACTTCTTCCCTGGAGTCTTATTTTGGACCATTCCAAGGACTTTCAAACCCAAGTCAATGATTTGGGGCTCATTATCTAGAGGGGGTGAAGGCATTCTTGATAAGGACATGGTAGGATTTTTGGGTGCCTAACAGAGAACCAATGGTTGATCACTGTGGTGGCTGGGAAAGCTGATTATCATTGGTTAGGGTGAAAAAAAAAAACCCTACTGCTAGTCTTAGATGTTTCTCATGGTACAAGTTTTTCTGTGATGATGCAAATTTAGAGTTATTTCTGCTTTGGTATATGTATGTTTCTGTTCTTGTTTAAATATTAAAGGCATACAATATTCTAGACTGCTAAAAGAAGCCACAGAAAGGACTTTGATAAAAAGTTTTCATGTATAGAAAGTAAGAGAAAAGGCAGGAGACTAAAATAATAAGGAGAAGAGAAATAAAAGAGAAGGCTGTCTGAGCAGAGACAGGAACCTGAGGATGTATAGAAAGTTGTAAAAGGCCAGAGGAGGTATGAGATTTGGCCATGTTATGTTAATTCTCATTTGTTTTATTTAAAAAAACAAAGCTGATGATTCACTACAAAATGTTTGTGTTAGGAATGGGGTTATTCTCTTTAAAGGAGAGAGGGGAACAGACCACTGCCTACTGCACCCCTGCACCCTTCCTTCCTTCCTTCCTTCCTTCCTTCCTTTCTTTCTCCAGGCAACAGGGAGAAAGGGTGCTTTTTTATCCCACCTTTACCCCCAGGTACCCCAGGATGAGAGGTATGGGAAGGCAGAGGGGGAGGGATGAAGGAGCTCCCCACATACACACCCATTGTCAAAGGGAGGAGTCACCAGCTGGGGATAATTCCATGGCCCTTCCATTGCATGCTGTGGACCAACCTGATGCTTAAGGGCAGGCAACATCTAGTCCATTGGCCCTCTGTCACCAGCAACCTTTATAACTGGAAATTATAAAATCCTGTTTTCTGAGAAGCCAGCAAGGCTCAATGAACCTTTTGGATTCAGTTCTTTTCACTCACCAACCAACTTGGGATGATTGTTTTCAACTGCTCCAAGTCCTCTTCACTACTGAGGAGAGGGACAGGATTAGGATAGAAGATTAGAAATAGGTTCCAGGCCCAGATGGAAGACTGGCCACCAAATCAGATCTCATAAATGTTGGGTTTTCTGTGATGTGTCTCAGTTGGGATTCTACACAGACAATTTTAGGGAGAGGTTGAAAGTCTACCTCCAGACTCTAATGGGGGGGGGGGGCCTGTCCAAAGTTAGTCAGGTATGCCAGGGGTCTGAAGAAACACCAGGAGCATTCCTAGAGAGGTGGACAGAAGTTTATAAGACCTATACACCCTTGGATCTGGAAGCACCAGAGAATTGATCTGTAGTCAGCCTGGCTTTTGTCAACCAGTCAGCACCAGATATCCACTATAAGTTGCAAAGACTAGAAGGTTTTAAAGGTAAGAGGTTGGCTGAACTCATTGTGGCTGCTGAGAAATACTAGGGAAATCCCAGAGGAAAGGCAGACAAAGGGGCTTATGAAAGCTTTATAAAGACAGATTTGGAGTCTCATTCTGAGATTTCTGGAGGCAGGATTGCTATTTTTGGAGGTCAAGACTACATTGGGGACCTCTGCCAGATCCACCCGGCAAGGAAATCCCACTAGCCTGTCCACACCCGACCTCTGGTAGAGCCAGCAGACAAGAAAGGCCCACCTGCCATGTCCAACCTTAGCCAGATCTAGCAGACAAGGAAGGCCCGTCTGCCCATGACTAACCACCACCTGAGTCAGCAAGCAAAGACGGCCCAGTCGCCTGTACATGCCAGACCTCCACCAGTGCCAGCAGACAAGGCAGGCCCGCCCATCCCAACCACTGCTAGAGTCAGCAGGCAAGGAAGGCCCACCCACTTCTGACCTCCACCAAAGCCAGCACACAAAGAAGGCCTTCCTGCTCCCAATCTCTGCTCTGCCATTGAGCAACATCTGTTGTGACTGTAACCATGGCCCTTACTCCACCACAAGGAGAGACCATCTGAGCCTAGGATTCACTGGCACGTGGAAGGCTAACCACCAGAGACACAACCCCAACTACACCAATTGCAGGAAAAGATGGGTAGACAACAAGGTAAGAACACACTGAACAACACAAAGGGGAACACAGCACCATGAAAAAAAAGAGTGGCTCTACAGTAGCAAGACTTGAACACCTCAACACAGATGAAGCAGAAGATGCCCGAAAAATAACTTTAGGAAAATGTTTCAGGCCCTTAAAGAGGAAATGAAAAATTCCCTCAAAGAAGTGGGGGGAAAAAACAAACCAAAAATTGGAAGAAATCAACAAATTCCTTAGAGAAAACCAAGAAAAAGCAATCAAGCAGATGAAAAAAAAAATGATTCAAGACTTGAAAACCACAATAGAAACAATAAAGAAAACAGAAACCAAGGGAATTCTGGAAATGAAAAATATGGGTAAATGGTCAGGAACCACAAATGCAAGCATAAACAGCAGAATACAATAGATGGAAGAAAGAATCTAAGGTACTGAAGACACAATAGAGGAAATAGATTCATAGGTCAAAGAAAATCTTGGACACCAAACTTAATAACAGGGATAAAAGGAGGAAAAAGTCCAACTTAAAGGCCCAGAAAATATACTCAACAAAAACCATAGAAGAAAATTTTCCCAATGCCTATGATGGTAGAAGAAGTTTACAGAACACCAAATAGACTGGACCAAAATAATGTCCCCTTGTCACATAATAATCAAAACACTAAACATACATAATAAAGAATATTAAGAACTGAAAATGAAAATGTCCAAGTAGCATATAAAGGCAAACTTATTAGAATTACACCTGACTTCTCAGTGGAAACAATGAAAGCTAGAAGGTCCTGGTCAAGTGTTATGTAGACACAGAGACCACGGATGATGTGTTCTTGGATTCAGTTTGCCAGTATTTTATTGAATACATTTGCATCTATGTTCATGAGGGAGATTGGTCTGTAATTCTCTTTCTTGGTTGAGTCTTTGTGTGGTTTCAGTATCTGGGTAACTAATCTCAAAAAGGAGTTTGGCAATGTTCCTCCTGTTTCTATTATGTGGAACATCTTGAGGAGTATAGGTATTTACTAACTAGGCACAGCTACAGGTGGACCAGTGTGCCCAGTTGGCAACATTTGCAGTTACATCAAGATGCAAACTAAAAGAGAATTTCAGCTCTAATCAAATCTAAAATCAACTCAGTCAAGGCTGAATAACTTCAGTCTATATTTTATACTACTCTATGTCCTATAGGGGGTATACCAGGCTTCTTCCTATCATCCTGTAAGCTACATAACTAAAAAGTTTGCTCTTCATAGTTGGCACTGCTGCTATTCCTCACACTGCCTCCTGCAGTATTGACACAGTTAGAGAAATGAGGGCATTGTGGGTTTCTATGATTCTACTTCATTCCCTGTTCTTAAATTCTTCCTATTAACTCTTGATATCATCTATTCTTTTGTATTACTCTTAGAATCCTGTGGTTAGAATCCTTCTCTCCAGGTCAATCATGCAAAAATATCATGTCTTGAACTACTGTGACTCTTTCAGACTACTCACAAGGTGCTTTGGAAAGGCAACATCCTGTTCTTGAGAATCCTGAATTCAAGGTCACACTTGAAACAACAAAGGCTTTAAAAGCTCAATCAGATCCACTGTATATTTTTAACAACATCCCCTCTGTCTCACCCAGAGGAGAATCATCAGGGGATAGTTTTCCTAATAAAATATTTATTTCATCTATTGCTCTGAGAAAGTGAAACTAAAGGCAATCAACAATAATTTTTGTAAGGAAAGCAAGGAGAGCAGGTAGCAATATGCTCCTGGAGTCATGCCCAGAATTATACAGCAAACTATCTATTGGCCTTACCAAAAATGTTTTAAATTCCCCTAGGCCTTGCCAAAAGGAAAACTTATTCATGTTATTCTCAGGCCTTGTCCCCCAATGAAGTCATATGGTTCCCAGCATCAATGGATGCCATTAATAAGAGACTGTATGACTGTCCCATGTAAATTGTTAGCTGCTGAATGCTGTAAGCTGACACAGATTTCCAGCCAATGGCCTGTGTCTCAAACCTCTGAGCTAACTTACTGTGTCAACCAGGATTGCACACATCTGCATAGGAGAGCTCCACAATTGGAAACTGAACACTCAATAGTTCAAGCTACCTCCCTAAATTGTACACCCATCAATTCTGTCTGTCTTCATTCACATGCAAGAAATTAATGTATGCTGGGAAATTACACAGAATGTCATTCACCCTGCCCTATCAGGTCATTCTTTATGATAAAGACCCCTGCAGCTTCAGTCTGTGATCTAGCTATTGTCTAGTCTGTTTCCCCCTGCAGCGTACACAGCACACTGATCTTTCATTCTACAGGGAGAAGCTATGCTCCACGTGCAAATCCTTTTCCTGTTATTGCAATGGATAGCCCACTATGTGACTCAAACTGCTAACTTTAGAAATGTGGTGCTGCAGACCTGTAAACTAAGAATTGAGGGTAGTCTGTTGGGAAGGAGAGCCAAGGGCAATGCCCTGGGGGACTACAGACAGGGTTTGAGTCCACCTCAATCAATATGGAAGACTTTGACTCAAAATGATTTTCAAAAAGACTAGAGATGCAGCTGTTCTAGAATTATATACCTTCATGGCACACCAGGACTTAATGTTGACTGTACCTGGAATGGCCCCTTGACAGCATTTAGAGGCCTGCCTTTTAATGAAGGGATGGGCTTTTCTGCTGGCTGTAAATCAGGGTTGTCTCCCTTGTTATGGGAATTCAGCTCTAAAGGTGGTTAATACCGTTTAACAAACTTTCCATCTTCCCATACCATTCTCTAACAGGCATGGTTAGTGTACGACTTATCGTAGGGGTATTTGGGATGGAACCCGCCCTTACCTAAATTCTACTTTGTGACTTAAGTTCTCCTCAGAAAGGAAATCCTTATACCATCAATTCTATTAAAATTAATTCTACTCTTCTACATCACAGTTTAGCAGTGGAGTGCTACTCTATGTGATGTTAAATTGGGAGAGTCACCAGGGCCCTTGGCCTCCATCCCAGCCCCTTGGCCTAGGAGTGGCATTGGTCTGGACTCCAAATCCCAGCATTCCAGGGAGGGTTCAGGGCCACTCCCACAGGGTGTTTACCTGGGCGCCCAGAGGAAGAACACGTGGTCCCGGATTTTGCACTTGCTCCTCGGTTTTCTTTCTCTCCTGCTGTGCTCTCGGCCACCCGAGAGTGTGCATTTAATAAAACATGGGCATTTTAATTTGGTTTGATTTGACCTGATTGGATTTCTTTGCGCCGGCGGAGGTGCTCCTCTTAGGACTGTTCCTAACACTCTACACAGGAGATAATCGTTTACAAGCCCCATAAAATTAACTCCAGGCGGATATGAAACCTAAATGTTAAATGTTAAAACTACAGAACTTTTGGAAGATGCTAGAGACCAGGGTTCTCCAAGTGTGGCACACAGACAATACAAGGACTACAGGCGCCCGCCTTTCATAGTGACTTCAACAACAAAGATATTTCTAAGTACAGTCCTGCTCCCAATGCTGTGTGCAGATGCCGCCGGCGGAGTGAGGTTATTCAGGGGCTGCCTCCCTGGGCCAGGGAGTTGCAAGGATCACTCAGGACCACACAGAACCAGCAGGAACACGCCCAACTCAGTGTCTAGCCCCCAGACTCCCACCAAACCAGTGGAGGGCTCGCCACACCACCTCTCGCAGCTCAGTCAGCCGCGCGGCGCCACACAGTCTAGAGACAGCAGCCTCTTTCTCACTAAAGCCAGCCGTTTCTCCCTATCTGTGGAGAACAGACTCTTTTACTCACCATGGTGCAGTTGCCAAGCTAACCCGCTTTCTCCCCACGTTGGAGCCCAAGGCACAACACACAGGACAACTTCCGACTTCCACAGGAAACAAGCTGAGCCAGAAGCCTGGCTCCCAGAAGTACCCTCCCATCTAGCTGACTGGGTCCGCAAGAGGCTCTGATTGGAGAGTGAGGCCAGAATGACAGGACCGGTGAGCTTAAGGCACAATGCACAGTAGTTCCTAGCCCTGGCTTCCAATCTTAGGACAGACCTATCCAGGTTGGCTGGAGATTTGTGCCAAATTCAACACCAATGGGTTCAGTTTTACAAATTCAGAAGGAGGCTACTCAGACAATTTTGCACAAGAGGAACACAGGGTAACTCAAGGCCATTATAAACAAAATCCACAGCGGCCTTGGGATGGATAACCGCAGCCCCAACTGTAGAAAAATGTGGGTTCTCAGGATCTGATGCCAGTCCTCTGCCAAAGACCCTACCGTACAATTTCCCTGTTTTAGAGAAGGCGTTCTCTTACTTTCTCAATACATCGGGACCTTAGATAAAAATTCCAAATTTGAAGTGGAGAACTTCTAGACGATATTTGAAACTAGGCCCCTTTGAGTTTGGCAACCTATGTAGTCCTTGGGGTGGACAAAGAGTGTTATATATACTTTTAATTTTATGAATAGGCTTGCTAGATCCTGACCCCCATGGTGTCTGCTGCATAAGAAGGTACAAAAAAGTATATTTTGGCAGGTGCAGAGAGCTGTCAGGCATATTTGGTCACTAGATGAGATAAAGAAAGGGTTAGAAAGAGGAGGTAGGGGGGCATGAAAGCGGCAATGAGACAGAAACTTTCTATTCCTAGATAAGATGAAACCACTTGTCTGAGGTTTATTTATTCCCAGGGACAAGATTTCCTCTTCTAAGGATGCTTTTATGTCTAACACCTCTTCCTGATAATATGCTTTTCTTAGAAATCGCTGATTTGACTAAAAGAAGCTTTCATACTGTGCCAACTGATGATACACGACCTTCTGATTTGTTCCTTGTTTGAATACTATATAATGAAGACTTGAAATCAGTAAAATTGTAGCAGATTCAAACTACTCTCTTGTGTTTTGTCTGTCTGCCATTGCTGACCTCGTGCCTTCCTGAGTACCAAGATCCTGCTTCTCCCACAGTCGAAGTGACTTCACTGAGCCGGTCCGTGGCACTCAGTGGTGGAATAGCCTTTTAATTTAAGAACTTAGTTTAATCAAGAGGACAGCAAGGTAACTGCCCTGGGAAGGAACACAGTGGAATCAAGCTCACCTGAGTCAATATGAGAGAGTTTGTCTCAGAAACATTTTGTTAATGACTGGAGGTACAGCTGTTTTGGAATTAGTATCTTTTCCCAGGAAGAAATTACTTCATATATTTAAATGATTAATAAACAAAAATCTCATTAGTAATTGCCAGGAGCCATGTGACTTCTTCAGGGGACAAGGCCTGAGGATAGCACAAACAAGTTATCCTTTTTGCAAGGCCTAGGAGAATTTAACCCATTTTTGACAAGACCAATGGATAGTTTGATGAATAATTCTGGGCATGACTCCAGGAGCATATTGCTACCTGCGCTCCTTAGTTTTCTTACACAAATTTTTGTTGATTGCCTTTAGTTTCACTTTCTTAGAGCCATAGATGAAATGGTTATTGTATTAGAAAAACTTGCCCCTGATGATTTTCCTCTGGGTGAACCAGAGGGGATGTTATTAAAAATATACAGTGGATCTGATTTAATCCCTTTTTTTTTTTTGTTTCAAGTGTGACCATGAATTCAGGATTCTCAAGAACAGGATGTTGCCTTTCCAACGCACCTTGTGATTAGTCTGAAATAGTCACAGAAGCTTGCTACGCCCACGGCTGTCACGCCTGTCATGCCTGTGTAGCAGAAAAATGCCGCTGAGGTGGAAAGACGCTGAAGGGTTGGGGTCTGCGCTCCCAGGAGCTGAGCCCCAGGCGGTTCCCTGGCAATCAGCCACAGTCATGATTCCGGATCAGCAAACTCGCCCTCGCTAGCCCTGGCGCTGTACTGAGCTTTCTGTTCTTTGTTTCTGTATTCTGTGTAGTTCTTTTACCTTGCCAAGCAGATCAAGATGTTCTAGGACATTACCAATAATAATAATCAAACTACTGAGGCATATTGGACTCTGGCTCGCTCTCTGGGAAAACTTATGGATACCCTAGAACAAAAGGAGCTCATGATAGGAGAGGCTAGCCAGAATGAGAAACTGGTGTTACAGAAGCTGTTTAGCTACCAGATAGTTTCTGGGAATGGAACCTGTGTACTCTGTAACAGCATCCAATGCTCTGAACTTCTAAGCTATGTCTCTAGTTGCTTTTTTTAGTTTAAAATTTATTTTCATACATTTTAATTAAAATGTATTACATTACTTTCCCTCTTCCTTGTCATCTCCCCCACTCCTTCCCAAATTCTTCCCTTTCAATTTTTTCCTTGTTAAGTATGTGTGATTAAATATGCACAAATATATGAATGAAATCTGCTGAATCTAATTCTTTTGGTTTTGTGTACATGGTTTCAAAGCTGAACACACAACACTGGATAAGCAATTAGGGAAATCATCCATTTCTGAGGCTAATTCTCTCACCTGCAGGAGAATTCTTTTTTTGTTTGTTTTGCTTTGTTTTTGTTTTTCAGCACAGGGTTTCTCTGTGTTGCTTTGGAGACTGACCTGGAACTTACTCTGTAGAACCAGGGTAGTCTCAAACTCACAGAGATCTACTTGCCTCTCTGCCTTCCAAGTGCTGGGATTAAAGGTGTGCACCATGACTTCTGACCAGGAATTCTACTCTTTAATGAGCATCAGGAATCTGACCCCAAAGTGACGTAGGCTGCCTTATTCAGGAAACATTAATAATAATAGAGAACATGGAGTGTTAATACCTCAGTCGACACATGCTGGAGCTATGGTTCTGAAGTTCTGGACTTGCAGGGAAGACTGTGGACACTGTCCTGAACCAGTCAGAGTCTCCCTTGGTGCTATGGACCTCACACCATATCCAGCTGATCATGTTTACCTTGGATGACTTTGAAATACTGAAATTTCTTCCTTGACTTTCTAAATACCATAATTGCAGGTCTGTACTTCCATGCCTTGCCTATGTGGCTTCAACTTCATTTAGTGAGGCCTTAGATGAAAGGATAAATAATATGAACAGTTACACTAAATCATATTGAAAACCAAATATCTTTGTGAGCTTGAGTATCATCATCTTCAGAGTAAGGACAGGACTCTACCCTACTCACATGATGAGTTACAATAGAATCATTGATAAAGAAAAACAATATTGCTCATAGTTGGAAGACAGTGGACTTTAAGGTAGGAGGACTGTACTGGACAGGAACCTTTTTCTGTTCCTGGAGTTGGACCCAGAGCCTATGTCTTGGCTGTCCTTACCAGCCAGGCTCACCCATTCATCCTTATTAAGCCATTTAAATGAAATAAGCTATCCAGTTGTGACATACCACCTATAATGTAGGCACTCTAGAAGCAAGGTGAGCAGAACTCTCTGATGTCCAAGGATCAGCTGAATCTATAGAGTGAGTCCCAGGACAGTCCAGGATTCCTAGTAATACTGTTATTTAAAAAAAGAAAGGAAGGAATGAAGAAGAAAGAAAGAAAGAAGAAAAGAATTGAAAAGGATAAAAACACGTTATTAATAAACACTGAAAACATAATATTTATTCAGTTTTACTAATTTGGTACAGTGATGAAAGCATAAGGTAACTAATCCATCCTTGGGGTCCTTAGAGGTTTAGATAGAAGGCAAAAGATAAACAAAAATAAGTAATCAATAAAATAATGAATTTTTTTCCAGCTCCCATTTTTAGCTCCTGTGTCTCCTGCCACATGGTCAGACGAGGAGTTAATGTTTCTTCAGTAGAGACATACTCATCCTGAGGACTCAGACTGTTCTCAAAAGGAGATTCCCAGGGAAATTAGAATTTCATGGAGTCTACTGTTGTGTTGGATGTTAGCCAAAGCAAGATATGTCTTTTAAGAATATGTTTATTCATGACTTGAAGGCAGGTTACAGGGGTGTCAGAGTGGGGACTGAGAAGCTTTAGGTCCAAGTGGGGATGCAAAGGTGGGAGCTGTAGGATATTGTTACTGACAGGTACATATAGCTGCCAAAAAAGGGAAATAGTGGAGACCTAGAGGTGGCTATCCCACCATAAGTATGTGAGTACAGAGAGCACAATAGGAGCCAACTTGTCCTTAGTTACACCCCAAGCTTTGCTCTCTGAGCATTTGATCTTTTGGCTTTTACACCCAAAGCTCCCTCCATAACAGTTCCTTCAGACTCCACAGACCTTTGTAAATGCCTGAGTGCTCCATCCTTAGAGTGACTTCTGTTTAAAGTCTCAGGATCTCCTAACAACTTGCATGTCATCTGGAGCCACCACCATTCAGGGCTCCTAATGGAAAGTTTTACAGGCATCAAGGAAGCAGATTACCATTCTATTTAGACAACTCCATCTTCATACCTGCAAGTTCTGTTTCTCTCCTTACAGGAGGCATAAACTTCCGCAGGGTACACCTGACATGTGTTCTTGTAGCCTCCCATTGCTGCCTATTTAGCACACTTAAGGTAATCTCAGTCTTGTGGCTTTGGTAAAGTCGTGACCCACTTTTCACAGATGAGCACAGTCAGTTTCACTCTTGACCGTTTTTGTACTCTTCCCTCATTTTGTGGAGATTTAGGCTTAGAAACTTATTTAAGCACAGTGTCAAGTGAGTTAATGATTCTATCAATCCTGTATTTCTTCTGGATCATCGGGGCTGAGGTAAAGATGAAATCAGGATCATCCATTTACACCTTATAGCTGTAATGAAATGTTTGTGTGAATGAATAGATGGTTCAACACCTATGAGCATTGACTGCTTATCTACAGTGCCTGCCTTTGATTCACAACACCCAGAGACAGCTGACAACCGTCTGTAACTTCAAGCACTGGGGATCAGACATGCTCTCCTGACTTCACTGGCATGTACTTGATCTACACAATGGCAAAACTTTTACACTTAAATTAAATTTCATTCAGTTTAAAAGTAACATATCCAAGAAGAGAACTTTTTAAAAATATGGAATTACATATATATCTGTCTTTTCACTATTTGCATGTCTGGTGCCCTCGGAGACCAGAAGAATGTATTATATCTCCTGGACCTGGAAATACAAGTAGTTTTGAGCCATTTGATGTAAGTGCTAGGAACCAAACCTAGGTACCTCAGAGTATCAGTACTATTGAACAAACTCTCCAGCTCCTAATGTCATTATAATGTCAAAGAGAAAATGCCCCATTATTCCTGTCTCCTATTATTGATGGTGATGAAAGTTCCTCCTAGATGGTTGACAAAGGATTCAATGGCCTTCTACACCTCTGTGAATGGACTCTCTATATTGCTTTATAGTTTTATTGTTAACACAGTTCTCTTAATGCGAGTGAAGACAACAAAAGGTTTGGTTGAAACCGGTCAGAGTCTGGCCAGATTATATTAGGATATTTTATAATTTGAGATTACCTTTTCATTCTGGAATTTTTGGAGATAGAATATCTCCACATACCTATGGCTGTTCTGGAACTCTCTATGTGGACCAAGATAACCTCAAACTAAGAGAGAGTGGCATGCCACTATCTCCCAAATGCTCAATTTACAGGCATGCAACTCTAAGACCAGCTGAGATTTTTTTCTAGAATGACTTATCTTTGAATCAGATAATTAAATTTTAAAATAAGATTTAAAATGGAACCATCAATGTTTTTATGAACAGTAATACTTCCTAAAATTCTATAACAATGTAAACTGGCAAATTATTTCATATGTTCTCAATAATTGGGTTATTTTCTTTGCCTTCTTAATTTTATCCATTTAAAAATGTTTGAGCTATGCTTGTGTATATATACCTTTGTGATGGAGGAGAGTCATCTGTCTATGTGTTACTTTTTCATTGGTTAATAAAGAAACTGCCTTGGCTCTTTAATAGGGCAGAAAATTAGGTAGGCAAAGTAAACAGAACAGGATGCTTGGTAGAAGGTAGTGAGGCAGATGCCTCAGGCAGTTGCCATGCCTCTCCTCTCTGAGACGGACGCAAGTTAAGATCTCTCCTGGTAAGCGACCACCTCCTGGTGCTACACAGATTACTAAATATGGGTTAAAGCAAGATGTGAGAATTAGCCAATAAGAGGCTGAAACTAATGGGCCAGGCAGTGTTTAAATGTATACAGTTTCCATGTAATTATTTTGGGTAAAGCTAGCCGGGTGGCAGGAAGAGGTCCTCCACCCTTCCTTCAACACCTTTGCTATGATGTTTGTGTGCCAATGAGAGGATAGGTATCTATTATCTATCCTATGTGAGTTCTAGAGATGAAAGCCAGGGAATCATTTGGCTGCAAGTAACTTCAATGACACTTGTTTGGGTTTTAAAATTATTTATGTATGTCTTGGCTGGTATGTGAGTGTGCAGATGCCACAACACAAGTGTAGAAATAAAAGTTCATAGGTGTAATATGGGTTTCCTAGAGATTGAACTCAGGACATCAAAATTAGCAGCAACCACCTTTACTCATAGACACTATTCTCTGTCATTCATTTGTAGTTCTGAGAAAGTGTTATGAATAAGTGTTTAGTGCTCAGAATAAACTTAAACATTCCACACACAAAATAGGAAAAACAAAAGAGATAGCAGTATATCGTTTTCATTTGCAAATAGGATTTATTATTCAATTCCTCCTGTCTTCCATTATCTTTCATTAAAAATATGTTTACAATCCGAAAAGAAGACAATGTTTTACTGATGCGTTGTTTCAACTAATCTAATTTGGCAGCTCTATTGGTAATGTCTGTGTTGTGTAAGGCTGTGGCCTCATCATGGTCACCATATGGAGATATACAAAAGTAGACACCACGAAATTGTTCCCTGCTCTCTACATATCTGTCATGGCCTAAAAGCCCAGTCACATTACATAGACGACAAAGTTTTAAAAATAAATCTCATTGCCATTACATCATCTGGCATCTCTGGTCATTCCCCTGGGAGACAATACTTCAAGATGATGTGCCAAATAGATAACTGAGGAAGACAAGAAGATGCATGGAGCTTCAGATAATATACATTTCCAAAGCACATCAAGTTATATAGTGAAATATACAGTTGTTTGCTGATTATCCTACCTTATTACATCTCTTCCAGATAGACAAAAATGTTTCTCAATGTTAAATGTTAAAGCATTTTAATATAAACATTGTTAAAACGTTTTGACAAAACAGCAAACATTGGGTGTATATCATCTACCCTTAAACTTGTACTCAGGAGACTGACACAGGAGGATCATGACTTCAAACGTATCCCAGACTATTTACTGACTTACAAGCCAGCTGGATAACAACATTTCAAGGGAATTTGTGAAAAAATATGAAAGATAAAACTAGGAATAAAACCCTACTACCCTTTAACAGACTCCCTTAATTGAAAAGTATGATCACACACTGCTGATATTTAAATAAAAATGGACCTCTTAGATGATGGCCATCCCATTCTATACATTGCTGCAGAAAAATACCCCTCACAACAGAAGATGAACAATCGCCATGGAAGGAATATTAAGGACCCACAAATAAACTCCAATGAACAGATTTGCTGCACACATAGCACCAGACATATCTACCTCAAATGTTGCAAAATAGAAGCCACAATGTGATTTTTACATCATTCTTTAGTAAACTTTGTTAATAGTTTGCTTACTTCAAGTGTATGATGAAGCAAGTTTTTTCTTGAATCTGAAGACAACCGTGATGATAAAAGTTTTACCAGTTTGTTTACATGAATAGGGTTTTTCTCTTGTTTGACTACCTCTCTTTTTCCTGATATTAAGATAATACAAAGAAAGTTTTAAAGTATTTAAAGTGTTAGAGACATGGTCAAGACCTGAATACAAATTCATTCCCAGGACCAAGGTAAAGTTTTTGACAACTTCCAGTAATTCCCGATACAAAAAGTTTCAAGAGTCTAACCTTCTTGCAAACCAGAATGCACATGTACATACCCACACAAAGAAACAATGACATGACATAACTAAAATAAAAATAAACCTTTAAACTAATATTTGTTGTGGGAACTCTTTCAGCCACTGGACTGACTTTCCACACTGGACTGGACTTCCTTCATGTGCATATCTGTTGCCTTTCCTGTAAACATTCTTGTTGGAGTTGGGAAATTGCTGATTTGAACTCAGGCAATTTCATGTAATAGCCCTGGCTGTCCTGGAACTCACTTTTATAGACCAGGCTGTCCTTTTGGTGACATTCTGGTTTTTTTCTCTCCTTCCTTCCCTCCTTCCTTCCTTCCTTCCTTCCTTCCTTCCTTCCTTCCTTCCTTCCTTCCTTCCATATGTCTGCCCACTCCTGAAAACCCAAAGGTTTCCAGCCTCCCAACGCAATAAATAAATAACTAAAATTTTAGTAACCTGACATTTAGAAAAGGAAAGAAGGAAGGAAGGAAGGCAGGCAGGCATACAGGCAGGCAGTGCTTGGGGCCTGGATGTTGGTTGTGAAAGGAGCCCTGGCCTAGTCGTATCCTCTGCCATGACTGTAGCCCCAGTATTCAGGAGCTTTAATGGGTCTGAGAAGCTGCTGCTGGCTATCTATCTATCTATCTATCTATCTATCTATCTATCTATCTATCTATCTATCTATCTATCTATCTATCTATCTGGCTTATGTGTGAGGGGAAGGGAAAGCCAAAGCCTTGTCCTATGGGCTCCATGCTCTCAACAGTGTCTCATAAACTCGAGTGTGAGGGCCGTGTCTGTCATGCCAGCAGCACTCAGACACTGAAAATACAAGGATCAGGAGATCATCTTCAGCAACTCAGCAAGTGCGAACCATCGTGGCGGGAAACAGTGGGATTTTAAAAAAAAACCCAAAACTTTTTATTTTTTTAAAAAAACTATTCCACGGCTGTTTTAATTTTCTCTTCTTTGTTTTGTTTCACATTTTAATTTGATTTTATTTTGAGACAGGACCTGTCTTTCTATTTGTGTTTCAGACAAACTACATGGCCCAGGACTTCTTTCTCAACACTGCTGCTGCAAATACAATCTTAAAAGAAAAACTAAAATTAAAATAAACGACCTGGCATTAACAAAGACAAAAAAGAAAAAAAACCCTGCATTTTCTTTCTTGCTTTCTTTCTTTCTTGCTTGCTTGCTTGCTTTTTTTCTTCTTTTATTATTTTTGGAGGCACGTTTTCTCTGTGTGACAGCCCTAGCTGTCCTGGAACTCACTTTATAGTCCAGGCTGTCTTCTTGGTGACATTCTGGTTTTTTTTTTCTTGTTTCCTATCTGTAAATCTGTAAATCCACATTTCTTTTCTCCCCCCCCCCCTTCATTTTATTTATTTTTTGTTTGCTTTTGTGTTTTGTTTTATGAGACAGGGTTTCTCTGTTGCTTCGGAGACTGTTCTTGGAACTAGCTCCTTTCTTGTAGACCAGGCTTTCCCAAAAACTCCCAGAGATCCTGTTTCTGCTAGATATGGAGCCAGTGCTCTTAAATGCCTTCGTGTGGTGAGGTCAAAAGCCACCCCATCCATACACACACACACACACACACACACACACACACACACACCACACACACACAATGAAATAAAACCATACTATGGTATGGTCTCATACAGGACTGTTTTATGCATTTGGTGAAGAAATCTACTTTGAAACTTATTTCATGATAGCTGCCTAGTTACCCATTGACATTAAAACTCACTCCCCCTCCTTAGGGTCTAATGTTGACTGACCCACGGGTCAGGGCAAGATCATAAAATTCCTTTGTTCAGAGCTAAACCTTGATGCCCCTACTATAAAAATTGGTTTCAGAAAACAGCCTTTTGCCACAGTGTCAGAAGCCCAAACTCAGCCTGTGCTCTCAGCTAGCTGATAAGCTGTGCCTCATGGTGTTTTTTTATTTTTATTTTTTATTTTTAAGTTTGCTTCTGGTTTTCCTAGGATCTGGTTTCTAAAATAAAGTTTGCTTCTGGTTTATTAGACTTGGTGGTGTTCTCATCTTTGCATGACCATCCCCCCACCTCGACTCAACATTTAAGTGTCTTTCAACCATTTTAGATCCCTCTGTTGAGAGTTCTCTGTTTAGGTCTGTACTCCATTTTTTTTTTTAAATTGGATTATTTGTTCTTTTGATGTCCAATTTCTAGAGATCTTTGTGTATTTTGGAGATCAGACCTCTCTCTGATGTGGGGTTAGTGAAGATCTTTCTTTTCCCAATGTGTAGGCTGTCTTTTTTTTCTTTTTTTTGACTTGTGTGTCCTCTGCTTTATGGCAGCTTTTCAGTTTCAGGAGGTCCCATTTCTTAATTTTGTTTCTCTCAGTGTCTGTGCTACTGGGTTTCTATTTACGAAGTGGTCTCCTGTGCATTTGATTTTTTTAATTTTTAATTTTTAATTTTTTTTTTTTGGGGTTTTCGAGACAGGGTTTCTCTGCAGCTTTAGAGCCTGTCCTGGAGCTAGCTCTTATAGACCAGGCTGGTCTCGAACTCACAGAGATCCGCCTGCCTCTTCCTCCCGAGTGCTGGGATTAAAGGCGTGCGCCACCACCGCCCGGCAATTTTTAATTTTTGAATTGTGTGTGAAGTCAATTAATTGAGCTCTCAGATATTTTTGTTGTTGTTGTAATTATTATTATCATCTGTTTGTTTTTTTTATGTTTTTTTTTTTTTTTTTTACATAGCGGTTCCCTGTGTATCTTTGTTTGCCCTGGAACTCACTTTATAGACAAGACTGGCCTCAGACTCACAGAGATACAGCTGCCTCTGCCAGTGCCTTATAGTGCCAGAATTTTAGCCTCAAACTCACAGAAATCTGCCTGACCCTGCCTTTCTGATCTTTGAGAACTGAGAACTGGGAATAAAGAAATGCATTGTCACCATTACCTAGATAGATTTGTTTTCCAATCGTGGGCAACGAGACCTATACATTTCTTCAAAGGACTGAGTTCACCGTGTGCCAGGTATTTCTTTCTCTCTCTCTCCCTCCCTCCCTTCCTTCCCTCCCTCCCTCCCTCCCTCTCATTCTAGATTTCTACTTTGTCCCATTCCTCATCGGAACTTCTCTGTTTTTCTTGTTTTTTTTTCCTAAGTTTGTCTTCTACATTTTTTTTTGTTTTCTTTTTTTGGAACCCTCTCACCCTAGACAGGAAACTAAAGTTTTATGATATCTTTCTTTGCACGTACAGTATATTGTCACAAGCTGGAGAATCTGGAGACACTGACTTCAAATCATGGTCCTCTAGAGGCTAGGAGACAGAGAACAAAATGAACCTTGAAAATATGGCTCATGGTGTCTTCCATCTTGCTGTCTGGTCTGCAAAGTGCCTTTACTAAAATTGTTTTGAATTATGATCCCCCCCCATACATACATAATCACACAGACACACACACAGACACAGATATAGACACAGACACACAGACACACACACACACACACACACACACACACACACACACGGGTCTGACATGGGAACACTGAGAAAAACAAATAATATATGAAGTTAAACTCAATGTATGAGAGAGTCAGAAATCACGAAAAAAAAAAGAAATAAAACCATGCTACGGGTTGGTCTCATACAGGACTGTCATGCATTTGGTGGAAGAAATACTGCCAGGGGACTTTGATCTTTAATGTTATTCATGTCACATGGTGATTGTGGCCCACTTTTCAGACAAGGAAAGTCTCACAACTCCAGAGATGGAATTTCTGAAATTTCCAGAAGCCACAGGGTGGGGATCTAGTGAGCTCTTCTGGTGAAAGGAAGTGTGTGTATATAGAGTGCTCATGCATTAAATAAATATATTATTCTTTTTCCTAAATTAAAGAAACAAACAAGGGCTGGAGAAATAGCTCAGAGTTTAAGAGAACTGGCTCTTCTTCCAGAGGTCCTGAGTTCAATTTTCAGGATGGATATCTCGTTTCAATTCCCAGCACCCACATGGCAGCCCATAAGCGATTGTAAATCCAGTTCCTGGGCGATCTGACACCCTCACACATTTTCACGTATAATGAAGTTAAGTAATTCACAAAAATTTCTTCTTCTGGCTTTGGACCCTGTCCTGGAAGTAGCTCTTCTAGAATAGGCTGAGAACTGGGAATAAAGGAATGCGCCACCGCCACCACCCAGCTAGATGGTTTTCCTTTTTTTTAAAATGGTGGGCAATGAGACTTATAAATTTCCTCAAAGGACTGAATATGAATTCTCTCCCTCCCTCCCTCCCTCCCTCTCTCCCTCCCTCCCTCCCTCCTCTCTCTCTCTCTCTCTCTCTCTCTCTCTCTCTCTCTCTCTCTCTCTCTCATTCTAGATCTCGATTTTGTCCCATTCCTCATGGGAACTTCCCTTTTTTTCTTGATTGTTTTCTTCAGTCTGCCTTCCACATTTATTAAACTCAATGTATGAGGAGAGAGAAACCAAATATGAGATTCAAAATACAGCCAGGGTTGGCAGGTAGTGGACCAGGCCTTTGACGCTGTGGCAGTTCATTCAACCTGATTTATTCTTGGACTTCTCTATAAACATTCTTGTTGGAGTTGAGAGATTGCTGATATGACTTCAGTCAATTTCAGGTAATAGTCCTGACTGTCCTGGAACTCACTTTTAAAGACCAGGCTATCATCTTGATGACATTCTGGGTTTTTGTTTGTTTGTTTTTGTTTTGTTTTTCTTATTTTCTATCTGTCAATCACCATTTCTCCCTTTCGCTCTTTTGTTAAAATTAATTGATTAATTAATTAATCAATTAATTTTTAATTTGTTTTACAAGACAGGGATTCTCTGTTGTTTTGGAGCCTGCTGATGGAAGTAGCTCTTGTAGACCAATCTGGCCTCGAACTCCCAGAGATCCGCCTGCCTCTGCCAGAGACGGAGCCAGTCTTGAATGTGTTCACCTTGGTGAAGTCATAGGCCACCCCATAGACACACATAGACACACACACACACACACACACACACACACACACACACACCCAGAGACACACAAACAAATTTGTGAAATTAAAGGCCTGGAGAGATGGCTCGGTTGTTATTCCTGAAGAAGTGGGTTCAATTCCCAGGACCCACATGGCAGCAGCTCATATAAGTGATTGTAAATCCAGTTTCTGGATGATCTGACACATTCACGCCACTGCACGTAAAATAAAGTTAAATAAATCATAAAAAATCCTTTAAATTTTTGAATTAAACTGCCCAACTGGAAAAACTGTTTCAAATAAAAGTAAAATAAAATGTTTTGAAATAGGACACCTTCCCTGCCCAACCCCACAGGGACACATTTGGTTCAGACCAAGAGATACCAACAAAATTTGAAATTAAACTAAATGTACAAGAAATTAACAGAACGAGATACTAAAAACCGAGTTTGGGTTGTCGTGGTGCACACCTTTTATTCTATCATCCAAGAGACAGAGGCTGGTGGACCTCTGTGAATTCCCAGGCTTTGTAGAGAGGTGCCCATCCCAAACCAAAATATATAATATACACACACAAAAGTTCAAACCCCCCCCCCCCAAATAAAAAAAGGAAGGAAGGAAAGAAGGAAGGAAAGAAGAAGGAGACATTATATGAACTATCTCCTTGTTCCTAGAAACTTGACCATGGGAGTTTAGGACCCATGAGACAGTGCACGAGTCTTGTGATCTCACTGGTAGAAATAAGAAATCAATAAAATGACATTTTTATTTTTTTCTTTCCTAAGTGAACACGTTCACAACAAATCACTGTGATGATATTATTCCTGGAAGTGAAATCCAAGTGGGATTTTAAAACAAACAAACAAACAAACAAACAAACCAAAAACTTATGTTTTAACAAAACGATTCCATGACTGTTTTACTTTTCTCTGACTCGGTATTTAGTCTGAGGAGTGTGGGCCGAGGGCAGGGAACTGCCCTTGCCGTGCCGCCTCCGTCCCTCGGTCCCTCGGTCGGCCCCTCCCTCTCACTCACCATCCCCTAATTGTGGGAGCCCTCTCGGCCCACCTAGGACTGTCACTGATGGGTCAGACACACACACTCTGTTTCCCCGTGAGCGTCCCTCTCAGAGAGCGAGCGAGCGAGCGATTCGCCTGCTTTTCCTAGCTGCCAGTGGTCTGTCTCGGTCCTACTACTTTCGTTTTCGTAGTCTGAGCAGAGCGGCTCCTCCGTCCCGAATGTCCAGCCCCAGCCCGCGTTCACCGTGTTGGGGGGGGAGGGGTGGGGCGGGGGGGGAACCCACGGGGGAGTTCCCTGCCCTGTTGGGGGCCCGTGTCCCCTGTTTTACTTTTCTCTGACTCTGTATTTAGTCTGAGCAGTGTGGTCCGAGGGCAGGGAACTGCCCTTGCCGTGCCTCCTCCGTCTCTCGGTCGGTCCCTCCCTCTCACTCACCATCCCCTAATTGTGGGAGCCCTCTCGGCCCTCCTAGGACTGTCACTGATGGGTCAGACACACACACTCTGTTTCCCCCGTGAGCGTCCCTCTCAGAGGGAGAGCGCGAGCGAGCGATTCGCCTGCTTTTCCTAGCTGCAAGTGGTTTGTCTCGGTCCTACTACTTTTGTTTTCGTAGTCTGAGCAGAGCGGCTCCTCCTACCCGAATGTCCAGCCCCAGCCCGCGTTCACCGTGTTGGGGGGCGGAGGGGTGGGGCGGGAGGGGGGAACCCACGGGGGAGTTCCCTGCCCTGTTTGGGGCCCGTGTCCCCTGTTTTACTTTTCTCTGACTCTGTATTTAGTCTGAGCAGTGTGGTCCGAGGGCAGGGAACTGCCCTTGCCGTGCCTCCTCCGTCTCTCGGTCGGTCCCTCCCTCTCACTCACCATCCCCTAATTGTGGGAGCCCTCTCGGCCCACCTAGGACTGTCACTGATGGGTCAGACACACACACTCTGTTTCCCCCGTGAGCGTCCCTCTCAGAGGGAGAGCGCGAGCGAGCGATTCGCCTGCTTTTCCTAGCTGCAAGTGGTTTGTCTCGGTCCTACTACTTTTGTTTTCGTAGTCTGAGCAGAGCGGCTCCTCCTACCCGAATGTCCAGCCCCAGCCCGCGTTCACCGTGTTGGGGGGGAGGGGTGGGGCGGGGGGGAGAACCCACGGGGGAGTTCCCTGCCCTGTTTGGGGCCCGTGTCCCCTGTTTTACTTTTCTCTGACTCTGTATTTAGTCTGAGCAGTGTGGTCCGAGGGCAGGGAACTGCCCTTGCCTGTGCCTCCTCCGTCTCTCGGTCGGTCCCTCCCTCTCACTCACCATCCCCTAATTGTGGGCGCCCTCTCGGCCCACCTAGGACTGTCACTGATGGGTCAGACACACACACTCTGTTTCCCCCGTGAGCGTCCCTCTCAGAGGAGAGCGCGAGCGAGCGATTCGCCTGCTTTTCCTAGCTGCAAGTGGTTTGTCTCGGTCCTACTACTTTTGTTTTCGTAGTCTGAGCAGAGCGGCTCCTCCTACCCGAATGTCCAGCCCCAGCCCGCGTTCACCGTGTTGGGGGGGAGGGGTGGGGCGGGGGGGAGAACCCACGGGGGAGTTCCCTGCCCTGTTTGGGGCCCGTGTCCCCTGTTTTACTTTTCTCTGACTCTGTATTTAGTCTGAGCAGTGTGGTCCGAGGGCAGGGAACTGCCCTTGCCGTGCCTCCTCCGTCTCTCGGTCGGTCCCTCCCTCTCACTCACCATCCCCTAATTGTGGGAGCCCTCTCGGCCCACCTAGGACTGTCACTGATGGGTCAGACACACACACTCTGTTTCCCCCGTGAGCGTCCCTCTCAGAGGGAGAGCGCGAGCGAGCGATTCGCCTGCTTTTCCTAGCTGCAAGTGGTTTGTCTCGGTCCTACTACTTTTGTTTGCGTAGTCTGAGCAGAGCGGCTCCTCCTACCCGAATGTCCAGCCCCAGCCCGCGTTCACCGTGTTGGGGGGCGGAGGGGTGGGGCGGGAGGGGGGAACCCACGGGGGAGTTCCCTGCCCTGTTTGGGGCCCGTGTCCCCTCCGTGCGTGGGCGTGGGAGGACACTGGTATAGCAGTGCCAGAGAGAAGGTGAAGACGCTGCGGCCTAGCTAGAGCGAGCGAGCGAGCTCTCGGGCGCCACCTAGCGGTGACCGTTTTGTGCAACGCTCCTGGTCCTCGGTCGGTGACAAGGACGGCGAAATGGCTTTGGTGAGGCGGAAAGAGTGACGAGAGTCCCTGCCGGCAGGCTGGTGTGTCCCGGAGCTGGTGTCGTGCCTGGGAACTGTCTCTGTGTAGGAAGTTGTGCTGTAGGAAGTTGTGCTGGAATGTCTGTGGAGGGTGCTGGGCGACTTGGGCGTGTCGACCAGAAGGCTTGAGTCGTTCGCGTACCCCGCCGCGAGGTGGAAAAGTTGTTTTTCCCTTGCCTTTCGTTCTAAGAGCCCTTGGGTCCCCGGCGACCCGAGGCCAAGAAGGAGGCGTTGGTTGATCCTGGCTTCACCGCCGCCACCGCCCCGTCCCGTCCCGTCCCGGACTCGTTGGGGTCTCAGAGCTTTATTTTTTTTTTTATTTATTTTTCTCTTTTTTTCCCGCCTCTTGCCAGAACCGTCGGTCCTCAGCGGCTGGCCTCGCTATCCTGAGGCGTAGAGGAGGCTTCTCTGTTCACTTGTTCCCGGTTTCTTGGACTGTGAGATTGTTTTTTTTCTTGGCTTTCTCCATCCATAGCGGCTGGTCGCAGGGTCCTCGGCCGGGAAGAGGCTGGGTGCCCGGGTTTCTGGCATGTCCTGTTTGGGGCCTGTGTCCCCTGTTTTACTTTTCTCTGACTCTGTATTTAGTCTGAGCAGTGTGGTCCGAGGGCAGGGAACTGCCCTTGCCGTGCCTCCTCCGTCTCTCGGTCGGTCCCTCCCTCTCACTCACCATCCCCTAATTGTGGGAGCCCTCTCAGCCCACCTAGGACTGTCACTGATGGGTCAGACACACACACTCTGTTTCCCCCGTGAGCGTCCCTCTCAGAGGGAGAGCGCGAGCGAGCGATGCGCCTGCTTTTCCTAGCTGCAAGTGGTTTGTCTCGGTCCTACTACTTTTGTTTTCGTAGTCTGAGCAGAGTGGCTCTTCCTACCCGAATGTCCAGCCCCAGCCCGCGTTCACCGTGTTGGGGGGCGGAGGGGTGGGGCGGGAGGGGGGAACCCACGGGGGAGTTCCCTGCCCTGTTTGGGGCCCGTGTCCCCTGTTTTACTTTTCTCTGACTCTGTATTTAGTCTGAGCAGTGTGGTCCGAGGGCAGGGAACTGCCCTTGCCGTGCCTCCTCCGTCTCTCGGTCGGTCCCTCCCTCTCACCATCCCCTAATTGTGGGAGCCCTCTCGGCCCACCTAGGACTGTCACTGATGGGTCAGACACACACACTCTGTTTCCCCCGTGAGCGTCCCTCTCAGAGGGAGAGCGCGAGCGAGCGATTCGCCTGCTTTTCCTAGCTGCAAGTGGTTTGTCTCGGTCCTACTACTTTTGTTTTCGTAGTCTGAGCAGAGCGGCTCCTCCTACCCGAATGTCCAGCCCCAGCCCGCGTTCACCGTGTTGGGGGGCGGAGGGGTGGGGCGGGAGGGGGGAACCCACGGGGGAGTTCCCTGCCCTGTTTGGGGCCCGTGTCCCATGTTTTTCTTTTCTCTGACTCTGTATTTAGTCTGAGCAGTGTGGTCCGAGGGCAGGGAACTGCCCTTGCCGTGCCTCCTCCGTCTCTCGGTCGGTCCCTCCCTCTCACTCACCATCCCCTAATTGTGGGAGCCCTCTCGGCCCACCTAGGACTGTCACTGATGGGTCAGACACACACACTCTGTTTCCCCCGTGAGCGTCCCTCTCAGAGGGAGAGCGCGAGCGAGCGATTCGCCTGCTTTTCCTAGCTGCAAGTGGTTTGTCTCGGTCCTACTACTTTTGTTTGCGTAGTCTGAGCAGAGCGGCTCCTCCTACCCGAATGTCCAGCCCCAGCCTGCGTTCACCGTGTTGGGGGGCGGAGGGGTGGGGCGGGAGGGGGGAACCCACGGGGGAGTTCCCTGCCCTGTTTGGGGCCCGTGTCCCCTCCGTGCGTGGGCGTGGGAGGACACTGGTATAGCAGTGCCAGAGAGAAGGTGAAGACGCCGCGGCCTAGCTAGAGCGAGCGAGCGAGCGAGCTCTCGGGCGCCACCTAGCGGTGACCGTTTTGTGCAACGCTCCTGGTCCTCGGTCGGTGACAAGGACGGCGAAATGGCTTTGGTGAGGCGGAAAGAGTGACGAGAGTCCCTGCCGGCAGGCTGGTGTGTCCCGGAGCTGGTGTCGTGTCTGGGAACTGTCTCTGTGTAGGAAGTTGTGCTGTAGGAAGTTGTGCTGGAATGTCTGTGGAGGGTGCTGGGCGACTTGAGCGTGTCGACCAGAAGGCTTGAGTCGTTCGCGTACCCCGCCGCGAGGTGGAAAAGTTGTTTTTCCCTTGCCTTTCGTTCTAAGAGCCCTTGGGTCCCCGGCGACCCGAGGCCAAGAAGGAGGCGTTGGTTGATCTTGGCTTCACCGCCGCCACCGCCCCGTCCCGTCCCGTCCCGGACTCGTTGGGGTCTCAGAGCTTTATTTTTTTTTTATTTTTCTCTTTTTTTCCGCCTCTTGCCAGAACCGTCGGTCCTCAGCGGCTGGCCTCGCCATCCTGAGGCGGAGAGGAGGCTTCTCTGTTCACTTGTTCCCGGTTTCTTGGACTGTGAGATTGTTTTTTTTCTTGGCTTTCTCCATCCGTAGCGGCTGGTCGCAGGGTCCTCGGCCGGGAAGAGGCTGGGTGCCCGGCTTTCTGGCATGTCCTGTTTGGGGCCCGTGTCCCCTGTTTTACTTTTCTCTGACTCTGTATTTAGTCTGAGCAGTGTGGTCCGAGGGCAGGGAACTGCCCTTGCCGTGCCTCCTCCGTCTCTCGGTCGGTCCCTCCCTCTCACTCACCATCCCCTAATTGTGGGAGCCCTCTCGGCCCACCTAGGACTGTCACTGATGGGTCATACACACACACTCTGTTTCCCCCGTGAGCGTCCTTCTCGGAGGGAGAGCGCGAGCGAGCGATTCGCCTGCTTTTCCTAGCTGCAAGTGGTTTGTCTCGGTCCTACTACTTTTGTTTTCGTAGTCTGAGCAGAGCGGCTCCTCCTACCCGAACGTCCAGCCCCAGCCCGCGTTCACCGTGTTGGGGGGCGGAGGGGTGGGGTGGGAGGGGGGAACCCACGGGGGAGTTCCCTGCCCTGTTTGGGGCCCGTGTCCCCTGTTTTACTTTTCTCTGACTCTGTATTTAGTCTGAGCAGTGTGGTCCGAGGGCAGGGAACTGCCCTTGCCGTGCCTCCTCCGTCTCTCGGTCGGTCCCTCCCTCTCACTCACCATCCCCTAATTGTGGGAGCCCTCTCGGCCCACCTAGGACTGTCACTGATGGGTCAGACACACACACTCTGTTTCCCCCGTGAGCGTCCCTCTCAGAGGGAGAGCGCGAGCGAGCGATTCGCCTGCTTTTCCTAGCTGCAAGTGGTTTGTCTCGGTCCTACTACTTTTGTTTTCGTAGTCTGAGCAGAGCGGCTCCTCCTACCCGAACGTCCAGCCCCAGCCCGCGTTCACCGTGTTGGGGGGCGGAGGGGTGGGGCGGGAGGGGGGAACCCACGGGGGAGTTCCCTGCCCTGTTTGGGGCCCGTGTCCCCTGTTTTACTTTTCTCTGACTCTGTATTTAGTCTGAGCAGTGTGGTCCGAGGGCAGGGAACTGCCCTTGCCGTGCCTCCTCCGTCTCTCGGTCGGTCCCTCCCTCTCACTCACCATCCCCTAATTGTGGGAGCCCTCTCGGCCCACCTAGGACTGTCACTGATGGGTCAGACACACACACTCTGTTTCCCCCGTGAGCGTCCCTCTCAGAGGGAGAGCGCTAGCGAGCGATTCGCCTGCTTTTCCTAGCTGCAAGTGGTTTGTCTCGGTCCTACTACTTTTGTTTTCGTAGTCTGAGCAGAGCGGCTCCTCCTACCCGAACGTCCAGCCCCAGCCCGCGTTCACCGTGTTGGGGGGCGGAGGGGTGGGGCGGGGGGGGAGAACCCACGGGGGAGTTCCCTGCCCTGTTTGGGGCCCGTGTCCCCTGTTTTACTTTTCTCTGACTCTGTATTTAGTCTGAGCAGTGTGGTCCGAGGGCAGGGAACTGCCCTTGCCGTGCCTCCTCCGTCTCTCGGTCGGTCCCTCCCTCTCACTTACCATCCCCTAATTGTGGGAGCCCTCTCGGCCCACCTAGGACTGTCACTGATGGGTCAGACACACACACTCTGTTTCCCCCGTGAGCGTCCCTCTCAGAGGGAGAGCGCGAGCGAGCGATTCGCCTGCTTTTCCTAGCTGCAAGTGGTTTGTCTCGGTCCTACTACTTTTGTTTTCGTAGTCTGAGCAGAGCGGCTCCTCCTACCCGAATGTCCAGCCCCAGCCCGCGTTCACCGTGTTGGGGGGCGGAGGGGTGGGGCGGGGTGGAGAACCCACGGGGGAGTTCCCTGCCCTGTTTGGGGCCCGTGTCCCCT